>NW_027364398.1:0-239731 GCF_046119375.1 Phyllobates terribilis
CATTTTCTGGTATATGAAAAACATGTTTTTCAAGGGGCCCCCCCCCCCCGCAAAAATCAATGAATATTGTAAATGCACAAACAGTAATATCTCCACATTGCACGGTGCAATTCTGAAATTTTTAGCTTTTTCCTGTTAATCCTAGCATGATAAAGAAGATTCAAAGAGAGTGAGATGCCAGCTCCTTTCATTCAGTCAGTAGCTTCAAACATTTCTGGTATATGAAAACATGTTTTCAATGGCAAAAATCAATGATATTGTAAATGCACAAACAGTAATATCTCCGCATTGCAAGGTGCAATTCTGAAATTTTTTGCTTTTTCCTGCTAATCCTAGCATGATAAAGAAGATTCAAAGAGAGTGAGATGCCAGCTCCTTTCATTCAGTCAGTAGCTTCAAACATTTCTGGTATATGAAAAACATGTTTTTCAATGGCAAAAATCAATGAATATTGTAAAAGCACAAACAGTAATATCTCCACATTGCACGGTGCAATTCTGAAATTTTTAGCTTTTCCTGTTAATCCTAGCATGATAAAGAAGATTCAAAGAGAGTGAGATGCCAGCTCCTTTCATTCAGTCAGTAGCTTCAAACATTTCTGGTATATGAAAAACATGTTTTTCAATGGCAAAAATCAATGAATATTGTAAATGCACAAACAGTAATATCTCCACATTGCAAGGTGCAATTCCTGAAATTTTTTGCTTTTTCCTGCTAATCCTAGCATGATAAAGAAGATTCAAAGAGAGTGAGATGCCAGCTCCTTTCATTCAGTCAGTAGCTTCAAACATTTCTGGTATATGAAAAACATGTTTTTCAATGGCAAAAATCAATGAATATTGTAAATGCACAAACAGTAATATCTCCACATTGCACGGTGCAATTCTGAAATTTTAGCTTTTCCTGTTAATCCTAGCATGATAAAGAAGATTCAAAGAGAGTGAGATGCAGCTCCTTTCATTCAGTCAGTAGCTTCAACATTTCTGGTATATGAAAAACGTTTTCAATGGCAAAAATCAATGAATATTGTAAATGCACAAACAGTAATATCTCCACATTGCAAGGTGCAATTCTGAAATTTTTTGCTTTTTCCTGTTAATCCTAGCATGATAAAGAAGATTCAAAGAGAGTGAGATGCCAGCTCCTTTCATTCAGTCAGTAGCTTCAAACATTTCTGGTATATGAAAAACATGTTTTTCAATGGCAAAATCAATGAATATTGTAAATGCACAAACAGTAATATCTCCACATTGCACGGTGCAATTCTGAAATTTTTAGCTTTTTCCTGTTAATCCTAGCATGATAAAGAAGATTCAAAGAGATTGAGATGCCAGCTCCTTTCATTCAGTCAGTAGCTTCAAACATTTCTGGTATATGAAAAACATGTTTTTCAATGGCAAAAATCAATGAATATTGTAAATGCACAAACAGTAATATCTCCACATTGCAAGGTGCAATTCTGAAATTTTTAGCTTTTTCCTGTTAATCCTAGCATGATAAAGAAGATTCAAAGAGAGTGAGATGCCAGCTCCTTTCATTCAGTCAGTAGCTTCAAACATTTCTGGTATATGAAAAACATGTTTTTCAATGGCAAAATCAATGAATATTGTAAATGCACAAACAGTAATATCTCCACATTGCACGGTGCAATTCTGAAATTTTTAGCTTTTTCCTACTAATCCTAGCATGATAAAGAAGATTCAAAGAGAGTGAGATGCCAGCTCCTTTCATTGTCAGTAGCTTCAAACATTTCTGGTATATGAAAAACATGTTTTTCAATGGCAAAAATCAATGAATATTGTAAATGCACAAACAGTAATATCTCCACATTGCAAGGTGCAATTCTGAAATTTTTTGCTTTTTCCTGTTAATCCTAGCATGATAAAGAAGATTCAAAGAGAGTGAGATGCCAGCTCCTTCATTCAGTCAGTAGCTTCAAACATTTCTGGTATATGAAAAACATGTTTTTCAATGGCAAAAATCAATGAATATTGTAAATGCACAAACAGTAATATCTCCACATTGCACGGTGCAATTCTGAAATTTTTAGCTTTTTCCTGTTAATCCTAGCATGATAAAGAAGATTCAAAGAGAGTGAGATGCCAGCTCCTTTCATTCAGTCAGTAGCTTCAAACATTTCTGGTATATGAAAAACATGTTTTTCCAATGGCAAAAATCAATGAATATTGTAAATGCACAAACAGTAATATCTCCACATTGCAAGGTGCAATTCTGAAATTTTTTGCTTTTTCCTGCTAATCCTAGCATGATAAAGAAGATTCAAAGAGAGTGAGATGCCAGCTCCTTTCATTCAGTCAGTAGCTTCAAACATTTCTGGTATATGAAAAACATGTTTTTCAATGGCAAAAAATCAATGAATATTGTAAATGCACAAACAGTAATATCTCACATTGCACGGTGCAATTCTGAAATTTTTAGCTTTTTCCTGTTAATCCTAGCATGATAAAGAAGATTCAAAGAGAGTGAGATGCCAGCTCCTTTCATTCAGTCAGTAGCTTCAAACATTTCTGGTATATGAAAAAACGTTTTCAATGGCAAAAATCAATGAATATTGTAAATGCACAAACAGTAATATCTCCACATTGCAAGGTGCAATTCTGAAATTTTTTGCTTTTTCCTGTTAATCCTAGCATGATAAAGAAGATTCAAAGAGAGTGAGATGCCAGCTCCTTTCATTCAGTCAGTAGCTTCAAACATTTCTGGTATATGAAAAACATGTTTTTCAATGGCAAAAATCAATGAATATTGTAAATGCACAAACAGTAATATCTCCACATTGCACGGTGCAATTCTGAAATTTTTAGCTTTTCCTGTTAATCCTAGCATGATAAAGAAGATTCAAAGAGATTGAGATGCCAGCTCCTTTCATTCAGTCAGTAGCTTCAAACATTTCTGGTATATGAAAAACATGTTTTTCAATGGCAAAAATCAATGAATATTGTAAATGCACAAACAGTAATATCTCCACATTGCAAGGTGCAATTCTGAAATTTTTAGCTTTTTCCTGTTAATCCTAGCATGATAAAGAAGATTCAAAGAGAGTGAGATGCCAGCTCCTTTCATTCAGTCAGTAGCTTCAAACATTTCTGGTATATGAAAAACATGTTTTTCAATGGCAAAAATCAATGAATATTGTAAATGCACAAACAGTAATATCTCCACATTGCACGGTGCAATTCTGAAATTTTTTAGCTTTTTTCCTACTAATCCTAGCATGATAAAGAAGATTCAAAGAGAGTGAGATGCCAGCTCCTTTCATTGTCAGTAGCTTCAAACATTTCTGGTATATGGAAAACATGTTTTTCAATGGCAAAAATCAATGAATATTGTAAATGCACAAACAGTAATATCTCCACATTGCAAGGTGCAATTCTGAAATTTTTGCTTTTTCCTGTTAATCCTAGCATGATAAAGAAGATTCAAAGAGAGTGAGATGCCAGCTCCTTTCATTCAGTCAGTAGCTTCAAACATTTCTGGTATATGAAAAACATGTTTTTCAATGGCAAAAATCAATGAATATTGTAAATGCACAAACAGTAATATCTCCACATTGCACGGTGCAATTCTGAAATTTTTAGCTTTTTCCTGTTAATCCTAGCATGATAAAGAAGATTCAAAGAGAGTGAGATGCCAGCTCCTTTCATTCAGTCAGTAGCTTCAAACATTTCTGGTATATGAAAAACATGTTTTTCAATGGCAAAAATCAATGAATATTGTAAATGCACAAACAGTAATATCTCCACATTGCAAGGTGCAATTCTGAAATTTTTAGCTTTTTCCTGTTAATCCTAGCATGATAAAGAAGATTCAAAGAGAGTGAGATGCCAGCTCCTTTCATTCAGTCAGTAGCTTCAAACATTTCTGGTATATGAAAAACATGTTTTTCAATGGCAAAAATCAATGAATTTGTAAATGCACAAACAGTAATATCTCCACATTGCACGGTGCAATTCTGAAATTTTTAGCTTTTTCCTACTAATCCTAGCATGATAAAGAAGATTCAAAGAGAGTGAGATGCCAGCTCCTTTCATTCAGTCAGTAGCTTCAAACATTTCTGGTATATGAAAAACATGTTTTTCAATGGCAAAAATCAATGAATATTGTAAATGCACAAACAGTAATATCTCCACATTGCAAGGTGCAATTCTGAAATTTTTTGCTTTTTCCTGCTAATCCTAGCATGATAAAGAAGATTCAAAGAGAGTGAGATGCCAGCTCCTTTCATTCAGTCAGTAGCTTCAAACATTTCTGGTATATGAAAAACATGTTTTTCAATGGCAAAAATCAATGAATATTGTAAATGCACAAACAGTAATATCTCCACATTGCACGGTGCAATTCTGAAATTTTTAGCTTTTTCCTGTTAATCCTAGCATGATAAAGAAGATTCAAAGAGAGTGAGATGCCAGCTCCTTTCATTCAGTCAGTAGCTTCAAACATTTCTGGTATATGAAAAACATGTTTTTCAATGGCAAAAATCAATGAATATTGTAAATGCACAAACAGTAATATCTCCACATTGCACGGTGCAATTCTGAAATTTTTAGCTTTTTCCTGTTAATCCTAGCATGATAAAGAAGATTCAAAGAGAGTGAGATGCCAGCTCCTTTCATTCAGTCAGTAGCTTCAAACATTTCTGGTATATGAAAAACATGTTTTTCAATGGCAAAAATCAATGAATATTGTAAATGCACAAACAGTAATATCTCCGCATTGCAAGGTGCAATTCTGAAATTTTTTGCTTTTTCCTGCTAATCCTAGCATGATAAAGAAGATTCAAAGAGAGTGAGATGCCAGCTCCTTTCATTCAGTCAGTAGCTTCAAACATTTCTGGTATATGAAAAACATGTTTTTCAATGGCAAAAATCAATGAATATTGTAAAAGCACAAACAGTAATATCTCCACATTGCACGGTGCAATTCTGAAATTTTTAGCTTTTTCCTGTTAATCCTAGCATGATAAAGAAGATTCAAAGAGAGTGAGATGCCAGCTCCTTTCATTCAGTCAGTAGCTTCAAACATTTCTGGTATATGAAAAACATGTTTTTCAATGGCAAAAATCAATGAATATTGTAAATGCACAAACAGTAATATCTCCACATTGCAAGGTGCAATTCTGAAATTTTTTGCTTTTTCCTGCTAATCCTAGCATGATAAAGAAGATTCAAAGAGAGTGAGATGCCAGCTCCTTTCATTCAGTCAGTAGCTTCAAACATTTCTGGTATATGAAAAACATGTTTTTCAATGGCAAAAATCAATGAATATTGTAAATGCACAAACAGTAATATCTCCACATTGCACGGTGCAATTCTGAAATTTTTAGCTTTTTCCTGTTAATCCTAGCATGATAAAGAAGATTCAAAGAGAGTGAGATGCCAGCTCCTTTCATTCAGTCAGTAGCTTCAAACATTTCTGGTATATGAAAAACGTTTTTCAATGGCAAAAATCAATGAATATTGTAAATGCACAAACAGTAATATCTCCACATTGCAAGGTGCAATTCTGAAATTTTTTGCTTTTTCCTGTTAATCCTAGCATGATAAAGAAGATTCAAAGAGAGTGAGATGCCAGCTCCTTTCATTCAGTCAGTAGCTTCAAACATTTCTGGTATATGAAAAACATGTTTTTCAATGGCAAAAATCAATGAATATTGTAAATGCACAAACAGTAATATCTCCACATTGCACGGTGCAATTCTGAAATTTTTAGCTTTTTCCTGTTAATCCTAGCATGATAAAGAAGATTCAAAGAGAGTGAGATGCCAGCTCCTTTCATTCAGTCAGTAGCTTCAAACATTTCTGGTATATGAAAAACATGTTTTTCAATGGCAAAAATCAATGAATATTGTAAATGCACAAACAGTAATATCTCCACATTGCAAGGTGCAATTCTGAAATTTTTAGCTTTTTCCTGTTAATCCTAGCATGATAAAGAAGATTCAAAGAGAGTGAGATGCCAGCTCCTTTCATTCAATCAGTAGCTTCAAACATTTCTGGTATATGAAAAACATGTTTTTCAATGGCAAAAATCAATGAATATTGTAAATGCACAAACAGTAAT
Source organism: Phyllobates terribilis (assembly GCF_046119375.1). Lineage (NCBI taxonomy): Eukaryota > Metazoa > Chordata > Amphibia > Anura > Dendrobatidae > Phyllobates > Phyllobates terribilis. Next base: position 6,082 of record NW_027364398.1, read on the forward strand.
ATCTCCGCATTGCAAGGTGCAATTCTGAAATTTTTTGCTTTTTCCTGCTAATCCTAGCATGATAAAGAAGATTCAAAGAGAGTGAGATGCCAGCTCCTTTCATTCAGTCAGTAGCTTCAAACATTTCTGGTATATGAAAAACATGTTTTTCAATGGCAAAAATCAATGAATATTGTAAATGCACAAACAGTAATATCTCCACATTGCACGGTGCAATTCTGAAATTTTTAGCTTTTTCCTACTAATCCTAGCATGATAAAGAAGATTCAAAGAGAGTGAGATGCCAGCTCCTTTCATTCAGTCAGTAGCTTCAAACATTTCTGGTATATGAAAAACATGTTTTTCAATGGCAAAAATCAATGAATATTGTAAATGCACAAACAGTAATATCTCCACATTGCAAGGTGCAATTCTGAAATTTTTTGCTTTTTCCTGCTAATCCTAGCATGATAAAGAAGATTCAAAGAGAGTGAGATGCCAGCTCCTTTCATTCAGTCAGTAGCTTCAAACATTTCTGGTATATGAAAAACATGTTTTTCAATGGCAAAAATCAATGAATATTGTAAATGCACAAACAGTAATATCTCCACATTGCACGGTGCAATTCTGAAATTTTTAGCTTTTTCCTGTTAATCCTAGCATGATAAAGAAGATTCAAAGAGAGTGAGATGCCAGCTCCTTTCATTCAGTCAGTAGCTTCAAACATTTCTGGTATATGAAAAACATGTTTTTCAATGGCAAAAATCAATGAATATTGTAAATGCACAAACAGTAATATCTCCGCATTGCAAGGTGCAATTCTGAAATTTTTTGCTTTTTCCTGCTAATCCTAGCATGATAAAGAAGATTCAAAGAGAGTGAGATGCCAGCTCCTTTCATTCAGTCAGTAGCTTCAAACATTTCTGGTATATGAAAAACATGTTTTTCAATGGCAAAAATCAATGAATATTGTAAAAGCACAAACAGTAATATCTCCACATTGCACGGTGCAATTCTGAAATTTTTAGCTTTTTCCTGTTAATCCTAGCATGATAAAGAAGATTCAAAGAGAGTGAGATGCCAGCTCCTTTCATTCAGTCAGTAGCTTCAAACATTTCTGGTATATGAAAAACATGTTTTTCAATGGCAAAAATCAATGAATATTGTAAATGCACAAACAGTAATATCTCCACATTGCAAGGTGCAATTCTGAAATTTTTTGCTTTTTCCTGCTAATCCTAGCATGATAAAGAAGATTCAAAGAGAGTGAGATGCCAGCTCCTTTCATTCAGTCAGTAGCTTCAAACATTTCTGGTATATGAAAAACATGTTTTTCAATGGCAAAAATCAATGAATATTGTAAATGCACAAACAGTAATATCTCCACATTGCACGGTGCAATTCTGAAATTTTTAGCTTTTTCCTGTTAATCCTAGCATGATAAAGAAGATTCAAAGAGAGTGAGATGCCAGCTCCTTTCATTCAGTCAGTAGCTTCAAACATTTCTGGTATATGAAAAACGTTTTTCAATGGCAAAAATCAATGAATATTGTAAATGCACAAACAGTAATATCTCCACATTGCAAGGTGCAATTCTGAAATTTTTTGCTTTTTCCTGTTAATCCTAGCATGATAAAGAAGATTCAAAGAGAGTGAGATGCCAGCTCCTTTCATTCAGTCAGTAGCTTCAAACATTTCTGGTATATGAAAAACATGTTTTTCAATGGCAAAAATCAATGAATATTGTAAATGCACAAACAGTAATATCTCCACATTGCACGGTGCAATTCTGAAATTTTTAGCTTTTTCCTGTTAATCCTAGCATGATAAAGAAGATTCAAAGAGAGTGAGATGCCAGCTCCTTTCATTCAGTCAGTAGCTTCAAACATTTCTGGTATATGAAAAACATGTTTTTCAATGGCAAAAATCAATGAATATTGTAAATGCACAAACAGTAATATCTCCACATTGCAAGGTGCAATTCTGAAATTTTTAGCTTTTTCCTGTTAATCCTAGCATGATAAAGAAGATTCAAAGAGAGTGAGATGCCAGCTCCTTTCATTCAGTCAGTAGCTTCAAACATTTCTGGTATATGAAAAACATGTTTTTCAATGGCAAAAATCAATGAATATTGTAAATGCACAAACAGTAATATCTCCACATTGCACGGTGCAATTCTGAAATTTTTAGCTTTTTCCTACTAATCCTAGCATGATAAAGAAGATTCAAAGAGAGTGAGATGCCAGCTCCTTTCATTCAGTCAGTAGCTTCAAACATTTCTGGTATATGAAAAACATGTTTTTCAATGGCAAAAATCAATGAATATTGTAAATGCACAAACAGTAATATCTCCACATTGCAAGGTGCAATTCTGAAATTTTTTGCTTTTTCCTGTTAATCCTAGCATGATAAAGAAGATTCAAAGAGAGTGAGATGCCAGCTCCTTTCATTCAGTCAGTAGCTTCAAACATTTCTGGTATATGAAAAACATGTTTTTCAATGGCAAAAATCAATGAATATTGTAAATGCACAAACAGTAATATCTCCACATTGCACGGTGCAATTCTGAAATTTTTAGCTTTTTCCTGTTAATCCTAGCATGATAAAGAAGATTCAAAGAGAGTGAGATGCCAGCTCCTTTCATTCAGTCAGTAGCTTCAAACATTTCTGGTATATGAAAAACATGTTTTTCAATGGCAAAAATCAATGAATATTGTAAATGCACAAACAGTAATATCTCCACATTGCACGGTGCAATTCTGAAATTTTTAGCTTTTTCCTACTAATCCTAGCATGATAAAGAAGATTCAAAGAGAGTGAGATGCCAGCTCCTTTCATTCAGTCAGTAGCTTCAAACATTTCTGGTATATGAAAAACATGTTTTTCAATGGCAAAAATCAATGAATATTGTAAATGCACAAACAGTAATATCTCCACATTGCAAGGTGCAATTCTGAAATTTTTTGCTTTTTCCTGCTAATCCTAGCATGATAAAGAAGATTCAAAGAGAGTGAGATGCCAGCTCCTTTCATTCAGTCAGTAGCTTCAAACATTTCTGGTATATGAAAAACATGTTTTTCAATGGCAAAAATCAATGAATATTGTAAATGCACAAACAGTAATATCTCCACATTGCACGGTGCAATTCTGAAATTTTTAGCTTTTTCCTGTTAATCCTAGCATGATAAAGAAGATTCAAAGAGAGTGAGATGCCAGCTCCTTTCATTCAGTCAGTAGCTTCAAACATTTCTGGTATATGAAAAACATGTTTTTCAATGGCAAAAATCAATGAATATTGTAAATGCACAAACAGTAATATCTCCACATTGCACGGTGCAATTCTGAAATTTTTAGCTTTTTCCTGTTAATCCTAGCATGATAAAGAAGATTCAAAGAGAGTGAGATGCCAGCTCCTTTCATTCAGTCAGTAGCTTCAAACATTTCTGGTATATGAAAAACATGTTTTTCAATGGCAAAAATCAATGAATATTGTAAATGCACAAACAGTAATATCTCCACATTGCAAGGTGCAATTCTGAAATTTTTTGCTTTTTCCTGTTATTCCTAGCATGATAAAGAAGATTCAAAGAGAGTGAGATGCCAGCTCCTTTCATTCAGTCAGTAGCTTCAAACATTTCTGGTATATGAAAAACATGTTTTTCAATGGCAAAAATCAATGAATATTGTAAATGCACAAACAGTAATATCTCCACATTGCAAGGTGCAATTCTGAAATTTTTTGCTTTTTCCTGTTATTCCTAGCATGATAAAGAAGATTCAAAGAGAGTGAGATGCCAGCTCCTTTCATTCAGTCAGTAGCTTCAAACATTTCTGGTATATGAAAAACGTTTTTCAATGGCAAAAATCAATGAATATTGTAAATGCACAAACAGTAATATCTCCACATTGCAAGGTGCAATTCTGAAATTTTTTGCTTTTTCCTGTTAATCCTAGCATGATAAAGAAGATTCAAAGAGAGTGAGATGCCAGCTCCTTTCATTCAGTCAGTAGCTTCAAACATTTCTGGTATATGAAAAACATGTTTTTCAATGGCAAAAATCAATGAATATTGTAAATGCACAAACAGTAATATCTCCACATTGCACGGTGCAATTCTGAAATTTTTAGCTTTTTCCTGTTAATCCTAGCATGATAAAGAAGATTCAAAGAGAGTGAGATGCCAGCTCCTTTCATTCAGTCAGTAGCTTCAAACATTTCTGGTATATGAAAAACATGTTTTTCAATGGCAAAAATCAATGAATATTGTAAATGCACAAACAGTAATATCTCCACATTGCAAGGTGCAATTCTGAAATTTTTAGCTTTTTCCTGTTAATCCTAGCATGATAAAGAAGATTCAAAGAGAGTGAGATGCCAGCTCCTTTCATTCAATCAGTAGCTTCAAACATTTCTGGTATATGAAAAACATGTTTTTCAATGGCAAAAATCAATGAATATTGTAAATGCACAAACAGTAATATCTCCGCATTGCAAGGTGCAATTCTGAAATTTTTTGCTTTTTCCTGCTAATCCTAGCATGATAAAGAAGATTCAAAGAGAGTGAGATGCCAGCTCCTTTCATTCAGTCAGTAGCTTCAAACATTTCTGGTATATGAAAAACATGTTTTTCAATGGCAAAAATCAATGAATATTGTAAATGCACAAACAGTAATATCTCCACATTGCACGGTGCAATTCTGAAATTTTTAGCTTTTTCCTACTAATCCTAGCATGATAAAGAAGATTCAAAGAGAGTGAGATGCCAGCTCCTTTCATTCAGTCAGTAGCTTCAAACATTTCTGGTATATGAAAAACATGTTTTTCAATGGCAAAAATCAATGAATATTGTAAATGCACAAACAGTAATATCTCCACATTGCAAGGTGCAATTCTGAAATTTTTTGCTTTTTCCTGCTAATCCTAGCATGATAAAGAAGATTCAAAGAGAGTGAGATGCCAGCTCCTTTCATTCAGTCAGTAGCTTCAAACATTTCTGGTATATGAAAAACATGTTTTTCAATGGCAAAAATCAATGAATATTGTAAATGCACAAACAGTAATATCTCCACATTGCACGGTGCAATTCTGAAATTTTTAGCTTTTTCCTGTTAATCCTAGCATGATAAAGAAGATTCAAAGAGAGTGAGATGCCAGCTCCTTTCATTCAGTCAGTAGCTTCAAACATTTCTGGTATATGAAAAACATGTTTTTCAATGGCAAAAATCAATGAATATTGTAAATGCACAAACAGTAATATCTCCACATTGCACGGTGCAATTCTGAAATTTTTAGCTTTTTCCTGTTAATCCTAGCATGATAAAGAAGATTCAAAGAGAGTGAGATGCCAGCTCCTTTCATTCAGTCAGTAGCTTCAAACATTTCTGGTATATGAAAAACATGTTTTTCAATGGCAAAAATCAATGAATATTGTAAATGCACAAACAGTAATATCTCCACATTGCAAGGTGCAATTCTGAAATTTTTTGCTTTTTCCTGTTATTCCTAGCATGATAAAGAAGATTCAAAGAGAGTGAGATGCCAGCTCCTTTCATTCAGTCAGTAGCTTCAAACATTTCTGGTATATGAAAAACATGTTTTTCAATGGCAAAAATCAATGAATATTGTAAATGCACAAACAGTAATATCTCCACATTGCAAGGTGCAATTCTGAAATTTTTTGCTTTTTCCTGCTAATCCTAGCATGATAAAGAAGATTCAAAGAGAGTGAGATGCCAGCTCCTTTCATTCAGTCAGTAGCTTCAAACATTTCTGGTATATGAAAAACGTTTTTCAATGGCAAAAATCAATGAATATTGATGCCAGCTCCTTTCATTCACTCAGTAGCTTCAATCATTTCTGGATGTTTTTCAATGGCAAAATTCAATGAATATTGTAAATGCACAAACAGTAATTTCTCCGCATTGCAAGGTGCAATTCTGAAATTTTTTGCTTTTTCCTGCTCCTCTTAGCATGATAAAGAAGATTCAAAGAGAGTGAGATGCCAGCTCCTTTCCTTCAGTCAGTAGCTTCAATCATTTCTGGTATATGAATAACATGATGTTTTTCAATGGCAACAATCAATGAATTTTGTAAATGCACAAACAGTAATTTCTCCGCATTGCAAGGCGCAATTCTGAAATTTTTTGCTTTTTCCTGCTCCTCTTAGCATGATAAAGAAGATTCAAAGAGAGTGAGATGCCAGCTCCTTTCATTCAGTCAGTAGCTTCAATCATTTCTGGACATTTTTCAATGGCAAAAATCAATGAATATTGTAAATGCACAAACAGTAATTTCTCCGCATTGCAAGGTGCAATTCTGAAATTTTTTGCTTTTTCCTGCTCCTCTTAGCATGATAAAGAAGATTCAAAGAGAGTGAGATGCCAGCTCCTTTCATTCAGTCAGTAGCTTCAATCATTTCTGGACGTTTTTCAATGGCAAAAATCAATGAATATTGTAAATGCACAAACAGTAATTTCTCCGCATTGCAAGGTGCAATTCTGAAATTTTTTGCTTTTTCCTGCTCCTCTTAGCATGATAAAGAAGATTCAAAGAGAGTGATATTCCAGCTCCTTTCATTCAGTCAGTACCTTCAATCATTTCTGGACGTTTTTCAATGGCAAAAATCAATGAATATTGTAAATGCACAAACAGTAATTTCTCCGCATTGCAAGGTGCAATTCTGAAATTTTTTGCTTTTTCCTGCTCCTCTTAGCATGATAAAGAATATTCAAAGAGAGTGAGATGCCAGCTCCTTTCATTCAGTCAGTAGCTTCAATCATTTCTGGACGTTTTTCAATGGCAAAAATCAATGAATATTGTAAATGCACAAACTGTAATTTCTCCGCATTGCAAGGTGCAATTCTGAAATTTTTTGCTTTTTCCTGCTCCTCTTAGCATGATAAAGAAGATTCAAAGAGAGTGAGATGCCAGCTCCTTTCATTCAGTCAGTAGCTTCAATCATTTCTGGATGTTTTTCAATGGCAAAAATCAATGAATATTGTAAATGCACAAACAGTAATTTCTCCGCATTGCAAGGTGCAATTCTGAAATTTTTTGCTTTTTCCTGCTCCTCTTAGCATGATAAAGAAGATTCAAAGAGAGTGAGATGCCAGCTCCTTTCCTTCAGTCAGTAGCTTCAATCATTTCTGGTATATGAATAACATGATTTTTTTCAATGGCAAAAATCAATGAATTTTGTAAATGCACAAACAGTAATTTTTCCGCATTGCAAGGCGCAATTCTGAAATTTTTTGCTTTTTCCTGCTCCTCTTAGCATGATAAAGAAGATTCAAAGAGAGTGAGATGCCAGCTCCTTTCATTCAGTCAGTAGCTTCAATCATTTCTGGACATTTTTCAATGGCAAAAATCAATGAATATTGTAAATGCACAAACAGTAATTTCTCCGCATTGCAAGGTGCAATTCTGAAATTTTTTGCTTTTTCCTGCTCCTCTTAGCATGATAAAGAAGATTCAAAGAGAGTGAGATGCCAGCTCCTTTCATTCAGTCAGTAGCTTCAATCATTTCTGGACGTTTTTCAATGGCAAAAATCAATGAATATTGTAAATGCACAAACAGTAATTTCTCCGCATTGCAAGGTGCAATTCTGAAATTTTTTGCTTTTTCCTGCTCCTCTTAGCATGATAAAGAAGATTCAAAGAGAGTGATATTCCAGCTCCTTTCATTCAGTCAGTACCTTCAATCATTTCTGGACGTTTTTCAATGGCAAAAATCAATGAATATTGTAAATGCACAAACAGTAATTTCTCCGCATTGCAAGGTGCAATTCTGAAATTTTTTGCTTTTTCCTGCTCCTCTTAGCATGATAAAGAATATTCAAAGAGAGTGAGATGCCAGCTCCTTTCATTCAGTCAGTAGCTTCAATCATTTCTGGACGTTTTTCTATGGCAAAAATCAATGAATATTGTAAATGCACAAACTGTAATTTCTCCGCATTGCAAGGTGCAATTCTGAAATTTTTTGCTTTTTCCTGCTCCTCTTAGCATGATAAAGAAGATTCAAAGAGAGTGAGATGCCAGCTCCTTTCATTCAGTCAGTAGCTTCAATCATTTCTGGTATATGAATAACATGATGTTTTTCAATAGCAAAAATCAATGAATATTGTAAATGCACAAACAGTAATTTCTCCGCATTGCAAGGTGCAATTCTGAAATTTTTTGCTTTTTCCTGCTCCTCTTAGCATGATAAAGAAGATTCAAAGAGAGTGAGATGCCAGCTCCTTTCATTCAGTCAGTAGCTTCAATCATTTCTGGACGTTTTTCAATGGCAAAAATCAATGAATATTGTAAATGCACAAACAGTAATTTCTCCGCATTGCAAGGTGCAATTCTGAAATTTTTTGCTTTTTCCTGCTCCTCTTAGCATGATAAACAAGATTCAAAGAGAGTGAGATACCAGCTCCTTTCATTCAGTCAGTAGCTTCAATCATTTCTGGACGTTTTTCAATGGCAAAAATCATTGAATATTGTAAATGCACAAACAGTAATTTCTCCGCATTGCAAGGTGCAATTCTGAAATTTTTTACTTTTTCCTGCTCCTCTTAGCATGATAAAGAAGATTCAAAGAGAGTGAGATGCCAGCTCCTTTCATTCAGTCAGTAGCTTCAATCATTTCTGGTATATGAATAACATGATGTTTTTCAATCGCAAAAATCAATGAATATTGTAAATGCACAAACAGTAATTTCTCCGCATTGCAAGGTGCAATTCTGAAATTTTTTGCTTTTTCCTGCTCCTCTTAGCATGATAAAGAAGATTCAAAGAGAGTGAGATGCCAGCTCCTTTCATTCAGTCAGTAGCTTCAATCATTTCTGGACGTTTTTCAATGGCAAAAATCAATGAATATTGTAAATGCACAAACAGTAATTTCTCCGCATTGCAAGGTGCAATTCTGAAATTTTTTGCTTTTTCCTGCTCCTCTTAGCATGATAAAGAAGATTCAAAGAGAGTGAGATGCCAGCTCCTTTCCTTCAGTCAGTAGCTTCAATCATTTCTGGTATATGAATAACATGATGTTTTTCAATGGCAAAAATCAATGAATTTTGTAAATGCACAAACACTAATTTCTCCGCATTGCAAGGCGCAATTCTGAAATTTTTTGCTTTTTCCTGCTCCTCTTAGCATGATAAAGAAGATTCAAAGAGAGTGAGATGCCAGCTCCTTTCATTCAGTCAGTAGCTTCAATCATTTCTGGACATTTTTCAATGGCAAAAATCAATGAATATTGTAAATGCACAAACAGTAATTTCTCCGCATTGCAAGGTGCAATTCTGAAATTTTTTGCTTTTTCCTGCTCCTCTTAGCATGATAAAGAAGATTCAAAGAGAGTGAGATGCCAGCTCCTTTCATTCAGTCAGTAGCTTCTATCATTTCTGGACGTTTTTCAATGGCAAAAATCAATGAATATTGTAAATGCACAAACAGTAATTTCTCCGCATTGCAAGGTGCAATTCTGAAATTTTTTGCTTTTTCCTGCTCCTCTTAGCATGATAAAGAAGATTCAAAGAGAGTGAGGTGCCAGCTCCTTTCATTCAGTCAGGAGCTTCAAACATTTCTGGTATATGAATAACATGTTTTTCAATGGCAAAAATCAATGAATATTGTAAATGCACAAACAGTAATTTCTCCGCATTGCAAGGTGCAATTCTGAAATTTTTTGCTTTTTCCTGCTCCTCTTAGCATGATAAAGAAGATTCAAAGAGAGTGAGATGCCAGCTCCTTTCATTCAGTCAGTAGCTTCAATCATTTCTGGACGTTTTTCAATGGCAAAAATCAATGAATATTGTAAATGCACAAACTGTAATTTCTCCGCATTGCAAGGTGCAATTCTGAAATTTTTTGCATTTTCCTGCTCCTCTTAGCATGATAAAGAAGATTCAAAGAGAGTGAGATGCCAGCTCCTTTCATTCAGTCAGTAGCTTCAATCATTTCTGGACGTTTTTCAATGGCAAAAATCAACGAATATTGTAAATGCACAAACAGTAATTTCTCCGCATTGCAAGGTGCAATTCTGAAATTTTTTGCTTTTTCCTGCTCCTCTTAGCATGATAAAGAAGATTCAAAGAGAGTGAGATGCCAGCTCCTTTCATTCAGTCAGTAGCTTCAATCATTTCTGGACGTTTTTCAATGGCAAAAATCAATGAATATTGTAAATGCACAAACAGTAATTTCTCCGCATTGCAAGGTGCAATTCTGAAATTTTTTGCTTTTTCCTGCTCCTCTTAGCATGATAAAGAAGATTCAAAGAGAGTGAGATGCCAGCTCCTTTCATTCAGTCAGTAGCTTCAATCATTTCTGGACGTTTTTCAATGGCAAAAATCAATGAATATTGTAAATGCACAAACAGTAATTTCTCCGCATTGCAAGGTGCAATTCTGAAATTTTTTGCTTTTTCCTGCTCCTCTTAGCATGATAAAGAAGATTCAAAGAGAGTGAGATGCCAGCTCCTTTCATTCAGTCAGTAGCTTCAAACATTTCTGGTATATGAATAACATGATGTTTTTCAATGGCAAAAATCAATGAATATTGTAAATGCACAAACAGTAATTTCTCCGCATTGCAAGGTGCAAGTCTGAAATTTTTTGCTTTTTCCTGCTCCTCTTAGCATGATAAAGAAGATTCAAAGAGAGTGAGATGCCAGCTCCTTTCATTCAGTCAGTAGCTTCAAACATTTCTGGTATATGAATAACATGATGTTTTTCAATGGCAAAAATCAATGAATATTGTAAATGCACAAACAGTAATTTCTCCGCATTGCAAGGTGCAAGTCTGAAATTTTTTGCTTTTTCCTGCTCCTCTTAGCATGATAAAGAAGATTCAAAGAGAGTGAGATGCCAGCTCCTTTCATTCAGTCAGTAGCTTCAATCATTTCTGGACGTTTTTCAATGGTAAAAATCAATGAATATTGTAAATGCACAAACAGTAATTTCTCCACATTGCAAGGTGCAATTCTGAAATTTTTTGCTTTTTCCTGCTCCTCTTAGCATGATAAAGAAGATTCAAAGAGAGTGAGATGCCAGCTCCTTTCATTCAGTCAGTAGCTTCAAACATTTCTGGTATATGAATAACATGATGTTTTTCAATGGCAAAAATCAATGAATATTGTAAATGCACAAACAGTAATTTCTCCGCATTGCAAGGTGCAATTCTGAAATTTTTTGCTTTTTCCTGCTCCTCTTAGCATGATAAAGAAGATTCAAAGAGAGTGAGATGCCAGCTTCTTTCATTCAGTCAGTAGCTTCAATCATTTCTGGATGTTTTTCAATGGCAAAAATCAATGAATATTGTAAATGCACAAACTGTAATTTCTCCGCATTGCAAGGTGCAATTCTGAAATTTTTTGCTTTTTCCTGCTCCTCTTAGCGTGATAAAGAAGATTCAAAGAGAGTGAGATGCCAGCTCCTTTCATTCAGTCAGTAGCTTCAATCATTTCTGGACGTTTTTCAATGGCAAAAATCAATGAATATTGTAAATGCACAAACAGTAATTTCTCCGCATTGCAAGGTGCAATTCTGAAATTTTTTGCTTTTTCCTGCTCCTCTTAGCATGATAAAGAAGATTCAAAGAGAGTGAGATGCCAGCTCCTTTCATTCAGTCAGTACCTTCAATCATTTCTGGACGTTTTTCAATGGCAAAAATCAATGAATATTGTAAATGCACAAACAGTAATTTCTCCGCATTGCAAGGTGCAATTCTGAAATTTTTTGCTTTTTCCCGCTCCTCTTAGCATGATAAAGAAGATTCAAAGAGAGTGAGGTGCCAGCTCCTTTCATTCAGTCAGTAGCTTCAAACATTTCTGGTATATGAATAACATGTTTTTCAATGGCAAAAATCAATGAATATTGTAAATGCACAAACAGTAATTTCTCCGCATTGCAACGTGCAATTCTGAAATTTTTTGCTTTTTCCTGCTCCTCTTAGCATGATAAAGAAGATTCAAAGAGAGTGAGATGCCAGCTCCTTTCATTCAGTCAGTAGCTTCAATCATTTCTGGACGTTTTTCAATGGCAAAAATCAATGAATATTGTAAATGCACAAACAGTAATTTCTCCGCATTGCAAGGTGCAATTCTGAAATTTTTTGCTTTTTCCTGCTCCTCTTAGCATGATAAAGAAGATACAAAGAGAGTGAGATGCCAGCTCCTTTCATTCAGTCAGTAGCTTCAATCATTTCTGGACGTTTTTCAATGGCAAAAATCAATGAATATTGTAAATGCACAAACAGTAATTTCTCCGCATTGCAAGGTGCAATTCTGAAATTTTTTGCTTTTTCCTGCTCCTCTTAGCAGGATAAAGAAGATTCAAAGAGAGTGAGATGCCAGCTCCTTTCATTCAGTCAGTGGCTTCAAACATTTCTGGTATATGAATAACATGATGTTTTTCAATGGCAAAAATCAATGAATATTGTAAATGCACAAACAGTAATTTCTCCGCATTGCAAGGTGCAAGTCTGAAATTTTTTGCTTTTTCCTGCTCCTCTTAGCATGATAAAGAAGATTCAAAGAGAGTGAGATGCCAGCTACTTTCATTCAGTCAGTAGCTTCAATCATTTCTGGACGTTTTTCAATGGTAAAAATCAATGAATATTGTAAATGCACAAACAGTAATTTCTCCACATTGCAATGTGCAATTCTAAAATTTTTTGCTTTTTCCTTCTCCTCTTAGCATGATAAAGAAGATTCAAAGAGAGTGAGATGCCAGCTCCTTTCATTCAGTCAGTACCTTCAATCATTTCTGGACGTTTTTCAATGGCAAAAATCAATGAATATTGTAAATGCACAAACAGTAATTTCTCCGCATTGCAAGGTGCAAGTCTGAAAATTTTTGCTTTTTCCTGCTCCTCTTAGCATGATAAAGAAGATTCAAAGAGAGTGAGATGCCAGCTACTTTCATTCAGTCAGTAGCTTCAATCATTTCTGGACGTTTTTCAATGGTAAAAATCAATGAATATTGTAAATGCACAAACAGTAATTTCTCCACATTGCAAGGTGCAATTCTGAAATTTTTTGCTTTTTCCTGCTCCTCTTAGCATGATAAAGAACATTCAAAGAGAGTGAGATGCCAGCTCCTTTCATTCAGTCAGTAGCTTCAATCATTTCTGGACGTTTTTCAATGGCAAAAATCAATGAATATTGTAAATGCACAAACAGTAATTTCTCCGCATTGCAAGGTGCAATTCTGAAATTTTTTGCTTTTTCCTGCTCCTCTTAGCATGATAAAGAAGATTCAAAGAGAGTGAGATGCCAGCTCCTTTCATTCAGTCAGTACCTTCAATCATTTCTGGACGTTTTTCAATGGCAAAAATCAATGAATATTGTAAATGCACAAACAGTAATTTCTCCGCATTGCAAGGTGCAATTCTGAAATTTTTTGCTTTTTCTCGCTCCTCTTAGCATGATAAAGAAGATTCAAAGAGAGTGAGGTGCCAGCTCCTTTCATTCAGTCAGTAGCTTCAAACATTTCTGGTATATGAATAACATGTTTTTCAATGGCAAAAATCAATGAATATTGTAAATGCACAAACAGTAATTTCTCCGCATTGCAAGGTGCAATTCTGAAATTTTTTGCTTTTTCCTGCTCCTCTTAGCATGATAAAGAAGATTCAAAGAGAGTGAGATGCCAGCTCCTTTCATTCAGTCAGTAGCTTCAATCATTTCTGGACGTTTTTCAATGGCAAAAATCAATGAATATTGTAAATGCACAAACAGTAATTTCTCCGCATTGCAAGGTGCAATTCTGAAATTTTTTGCTTTTTCCTGCTCCTCTTAGCATGATAAAGAAGATTCAAAGAGAGTGAGATGCCAGCTCCTTTCATTCAGTCAGTAGCTTCAATCATTTCTGGACGTTTTTCAATGGCAAAAATCAATGAATATTGTAAATGCACAAACAGTAATTTCTCCGCATTGCAAGGTGCAATTCTGAAATTTTTTGCTTTTTCCTGCTCCTCTTAGCATGATAAAGAAGATTCAAAGAGAGTGAGATGCCAGCTCCTTTCATTCAGTCAGTAGCTTCAAACATTTCTGGTATATGAATAACATAATGTTTTTCAATGGCAAAAATCAATGAATATTGTAAATGCACAAACAGTAATTTCTCCGCATTGCAAGGTGCAAGTCTGAAATTTTTTGCTTTTTCCTGCTCCTCTTAGCATGATAAAGAAGATTCAAAGAGAGTGAGATGCCAGCTACTTTCATTCAGTCAGTAGCTTCAATCATTTCTGGACGTTTTTCAATGGTAAAAATCAATGAATATTGTAAATGCACAAACAGTAATTTCTCCACATTGCAATGTGCAATTCTAAAATTTTTTGCTTTTTCCTGCTCCTCTTAGCATGATAAAGAAGATTCAAAGAGAGTGAGATGCCAGCTCCTTTCATTCAGTCAGTAGCTTCAAACATTTCTGGTATATGAATAACATGATGTTTTTCAATGGCAAAAATCAATGAATATTGTAAATGCACAAACAGTAATTTCTCCGCATTGCAAGGTGCAATTCTGAAATTTTTTGCTTTTTCCTGCTCCTCTTAGCATGATAAAGAAGATTCAAAGAGAGTGAGATGCCAACTCCTTTCATTCAGTCAGTAGCTTCAAACATTTCTGGTATATGAATAACATGATGTTTTTCAATGGCAAAAATCAATGAATATTGTAAATGCACAAACAGTAATTTCTCCGCATTGCAAGGTGCAATTCTGAAATTTTTTGCTTTTTCCTGCTCCTCTTAGCATGATAAAGAAGATTCAAAGAGAGTGAGATGCCAGCTCCTTTCATTCAGTCAGTAGCTTCAATCATTTCTGGACGTTTTTCAATGGCAAAAATCAATGAATATTGTAAATGCACAAACAGTAATTTCTCCGCATTGCAAGGTGCAATTCTGAAATTTTTTGCTTTTTCCTGCTCCTCTTAGCATGATAAAGAAGATTCAAAGAGAGTGAGATGCCAGCTCCTTTCATTCAGTCAGTAGCTTCAATCATTTCTGGACGTTTTTCAATGGCAAAAATCAATGAATATTGTAAATGCACAAACAGTAATTTCTCCGCATTGCAAGGTGCAATTCTGAAATTTTTTGCTTTTTCCTGCTCCTCTTAGCATGATAAAGAAGATTCAAAGAGAGTGAGATGCCAGCTCCTTTGATTCAGTCAGTAGCTTCAAACATTTCTGGTATATGAATAACATGATGTTTTTCAATGGCAAAAATCAATGAATATTGTAAATGCACAAACAGTAATTTCTCCGCATTGCAAGGTGCAAGTCTGAAATTTTTTGCTTTTTCCTGCTCCTCTTAGCATGATAAAGAAGATTCAAAGAGAGTGAGATGCCAGCTACTTTCATTCAGTCAGTAGCTTCAATCATTTCTGGACGTTTTTCAATGGTAAAAATCAATGAATATTGTAAATGCACAATCAGTAATTTCTCCACATTGCAAGGTGCAATTCTGAAATTTTTTGCTTTTTCCTGCTCCTCTTAGCATGATAAAGAAGATTCAAAGAGAGTGAGATGCCAGCTCCTTTCATTCAGTCAGTAGCTTCAAACATTTCTGGTATATGAATAACATGATGTTTTTCAATGGCAAAAATCAATGAATATTGTAAATGCACAAACAGTAATTTCTCCGCATTGCAAGGTGCAAGTCTGAAATTTTTTGCTTTTTCCTGCTCCTCTTAGCATGATAAAGAAGATTCAAAGAGAGTGAGATGCCAGCTACTTTCATTCAGTCAGTAGCTTCAATCATTTCTGGACGTTTTTCAATGGTAAAAATCAATGAATATTGTAAATGCACAAACAGTAATTTCTCCACATTGCAAGGTGCAATTCTGAAATTTTTTGCTTTTTCCTGCTCCTCTTAGCATGATAAAGAAGATTCAAAGAGAGTGAGATGCCAGCTCCTTTCATTCAGTCAGTAGCTTCAAACATTTCTGGTATATGAATAACATGATGTTTTTCAATGGCAAAAATCAATGAATATTGTAAATGCACAAACAGTAATTTCTCCACATTGCAAGGTGCAATTCTGAAATTTTTTGCTTTTTCCTGCTCCTCTTAGCATGATAAAGAAGATTCAAAGAGAGTGAGATGCCAGCTCCTTTCATTCAGTCAGTAGCTTCAAACATTTCTGGTATATGAATAACATGATGTTTTTCAATGGCAAAAATCAATGAATATTGTAAATGCACAAACAGTAATTTCTCCGCATTGCAAGGTGCAATTCTGAAATTTTTTGCTTTTTCCTGCTCCTCTTAGCATGATAAAGAAGATTCAAAGAGAGTGAGATGCCAGCTCCTTTCATTCAGTCAGTAGCTTCAATCATTTCTGGACGTTTTTCAATGGCAAAAATCAATGAATATTGTAAATGCACAAACAGTAATTTCTCCGCATTGCAAGGTGCAATTCTGAAATTTTTTGCTTTTTCCTGCTCCTCTTAGCATGATAAAGAAGATTCAAAGAGAGTGAGATGTCAGCTCCTTTCATTCAGCCAGTAGCTTCAAACATTTCTGGTATATGAATAACATGATGTTTTTCAATGGCAAAAATCAATGAATATTGTAAATGCACAAACAGTAATTTCTCCGCATTGCAAGGTGCAATTCTGAAATTTTTTGCTTTTTCCTGCTCCTCTTAGCATGATAAAGAAGATTCAAAGAGAGTGAGATGCCAGCTCCTTTCATTCAGTCAGTAGCTTCAATCATTTCTGGACGTTTTTCAATGGCAAAAATCAATGAATATTGTAAATGCACAAACAGTAATTTCTCCGCATTGCAAGGTGCAATTCTGAAATTTTTTGCTTTTTCCTGCTCCTCTTAGCATGATAAAGAAGATTCAAAGAGAGTGAGATGCCAGCTCCTTTCGTTCAGTCAGTAGCTTCAATCATTTCTGGACGTTTTTCAATGGCAAAAATCATTGAATATTATAAATGCACAAACAGTAATTTCTCCGCATTGCAAGGTGCAATTCTGAAATTTTTTGCTTTTTCTCGCTCCTCTTAGCATGATAAAGAAGATTCAAAGAGAGTGAGGTGCCAGCTCCTTTCATTCAGTCAGTAGCTTCAAACATTTCTGGTATATGAATAACATGTTTTTCAATGGCAAAAATCAATGAATATTGTAAATGCACAAACAGTAATTTCTCCGCATTGCAAGGTGCAATTCTGAAATTTTTTGCTTTTTCCTGCTCCTCTTAGCATGATAAAGAAGATTCAAAGAGAGTGAGATGCCAGCTCCTTTCATTCAGTCAGTAGCTTCAATCATTTCTGGACGTTTTTCAATGGCAAAAATCAATGAATATTGTAAATGCACAAACAGTAATTTCTCCGCATTGCAAGGTGCAATTCTGAAATTTTTTGCTTTTTCCTGCTCCTCTTAGCATGATAAAGAAGATTCAAAGAGAGTGAGATGCCAGCTCCTTTCATTCAGTCAGTAGCTTCAATCATTTCTGGACGTTTTTCAATGGCAATAATCAATGAATATTGTAAATGCACAAACAGTAATTTCTCCGCATTGCAAGGTGCAATTCTGAAATTTTTTGCTTTTTCCTGCTCCTCTTAGCATGATAAAGAAGATTCAAAGAGAGTGAGATGCCAGCTCCTTTCATTCAGTCAGTAGCTTCAAACATTTCTGGTATATGAATAACATGATGTTTTTCAATGGCAAAAATCAATGAATATTGTAAATGCACAAACAGTAATTTCTCCGCATTGCAAGGTGCAAGTCTGAAATTTTTTGCTTTTTCCTGCTCCTCTTAGCATGATAAAGAAGATTCAAAGAGAGTGAGATGCCAGCTACTTTCATTCAGTCAGTAGCTTCAATCATTTCTGGACGTTTTTCAATGGTAAAAATCAATGAATATTGTAAATGCACAAACAGTAATTTCTCCACATTGCAATGTGCAATTCTAAAATTTTTTGCTTTTTCCTGCTCCTCTTAGCATGATAAAGAAGATTCAAAGAGAGTGAGATGCCAGCTCCTTTCATTCAGTCAGTAGCTTCAAACATTTCTGGTATATGAATAACATGATGTTTTTCAATGGCAAAAATCAATGAATATTGTAAATGCACAAACAGTAATTTCTCCGCATTGCAAGGTGTAATTCTGAAATTTTTTGCTTTTTCCTGCTCCTCTTAGCATGATAAAGAAGATTCAAAGAGAGTGAGATGCCAACTCCTTTCATTCAGTCAGTAGCTTCAAACATTTCTGGTATATGAATAACATGATGTTTTTCAATGGCAAAAATCAATGAATATTGTAAATGCACAAACAGTAATTTCTCCGCATTGCAAGGTGCAATTCTGAAATTTTTTGCTTTTTCCTGCTCCTCTTAGCATGATAAAGAAGATTCAAAGAGAGTGAGATGCCAGCTCCTTTCATTCAGTCAGTACCTTCAATCATTTCTGGACGTTTTTCAATGGCAAAAATCAATGAATATTGTAAATGCACAAACAGTAATTTCTCCGCATTGCAAGGTGCAATTCTGAAATTTTTTGCTTTTTCCCGCTCCTCTTAGCATGATAAAGAAGATTCAAAGAGAGTGAGGTGCCAGCTCCTTTCATTCAGTCAGTAGCTTCAAACATTTCTGGTATATGAATAACATGTTTTTCAATGGCAAAAATCAATGAATATTGTAAATGCACAAACAGTAATTTCTCCGCATTGCAAGGTGCAATTCTGAAATTTTTTGCTTTTTCCTGCTCCTCTTAGCATGATAAAGAAGATTCAAAGAGAGTGAGATGCCAGCTCCTTTCATTCAGTCAGTAGCTTCAATCATTTCTGGACGTTTTTCAATGGCAAAAATCAATGAATATTGTAAATGCACAAACAGTAATTTCTCCGCATTGCAAGGTGCAATTCTGAAATTTTTTGCTTTTTCCTGCTCCTCTTAGCATGATAAAGAAGATTCAAAGAGAGTGAGATGCCAGCTCCTTTCATTCAGTCAGTAGCTTCAATCATTTCTGGACGTTTTTCAATGGCAAAAATCAATGAATATTGTAAATGCACAAACTAATTTCTCCGCATTGCAAGGTGCAATTCTGAAATTTTTTGCTTTTTCCTGCTCCTCTTAGCATGATAAAGAAGATTCAAAGAGAGTGAGATGCCAGCTCCTTTGATTCAGTCAGTAGCTTCAAACATTTCTGGTATATGAATAACATGATGTTTTTCAATGGCAAAAATCAATGAATATTGTAAATGCACAAACAGTAATTTCTCCGCATTGCAAGGTGCAAGTCTGAAATTTTTTGCTTTTTCCTGCTCCTCTTAGCATGATAAAGAAGATTCAAAGAGAGTGAGATGCCAGCTCCTTTCATTCAGTCAGTAGCTTCAATCATTTCTGGACGTTTTTCAATGGCAAAAATCAATGAATATTGTAAATGCACAAACTGTAATTTCTCCGCATTGCAAGGTGCAATTCTGAAATTTTTTGCTTTTTCCTGCTCCTCTTAGCATGATAAAGAAGATTCAAAGAGAGTGAGATGCCAGCTCCTTTCATTCAGTCAGTAGCTTCAATCATTTCTGGACGTTTTTCAATGGCAAAAATCAATGAATATTGTAAATGCACAAACAGTAATTTCTCCGCATTGCAAGGTGCAATTCTGAAATTTTTTGCTTTTTCCTGCTCCTCTTAGCATGATAAAGAAGATTCAAAGAGAGTGAGATGCCAGCTCCTTTCATTCAGTCAGTAGCTTCAAACATTTCTGGTATATGAATAACATGATGTTTTTCAATGGCAAAAATCAATGAATATTTTAAATGCACAAACAGTGATTTCTCCGCATTGCAAGGTGCAATTCTGAAATTTTTTGCTTTTTCCTGCTCCTCTTTGCATGATAAAGAAGATTTAAAGAGAGCGAGATGCCAGCTCCTTTCGTTCAGTCAGTAGCTTCAATCATTTCTGGACGTTTTTCAATGGCAAAAATCATTGAATATTGTAAATGCACAAACATTAATTTCTCTGCATTGCAAGGTGCAATTCTGAAATTTTTTACTTTTTCCTGCTCCTCTTAGCATGATAAAGAAGATTCAAAGAGAGTGAGATGCCAGCTCCTTTCATTCAGTCAGTAGCTTCAATCATTTCTGGTATATGAATAACATGATGTTTTTCAATGGCAAAAATCAATGAATATTGTAAATGCACAAACAGTAATTTCTCCGCATTGCAAGGTGCAATTCTGAAATTTTTTACTTTTTCCTGCTCCTCTTAGCATGATAAAGAAGATTCAAAGAGAGTGAGATGCCAGCTCTTTCATTCAGTCAGTAGCTTCAATCATTTCTGGTATATGAATAACGATGTTTTTCAATGGCAAAAATCAATGAATATAGTAAATGCACAAACAGTAATTTCTCCGCATTGCAAGGTGCAATTCTGAAATTTTTTGCTTTTTCCTGCTCCTCTTAGCATGATAAAGAAGATTCAAAGAGAGTGAGATGCCAGCTCCTTTCATTCAGTCAGTAGCTTCAATCATTTCTGGACGTTTTTCAATGGCAAAAATCAATGAATATTGTAAATGCACAAACAGTAATTTCTCCGCATTGCAAGGTGCAATTCTGAAATTTTTTGCTTTTTCGTGCTCCTCTTAGCATGATAAACAAGATTCAAAGAGAGTGAGATGCCAGCTCCTTTCATTCAGTCAGTAGCTTCAATCATTTCTGGACGTTTTTCAATGGCAAAAATCATTGAATATTGTAAATGCACAAACAGTAATTTCTCCGCATTGCAAGGTGCAATTCTGAAATTTTTTACTTTTTCCTGCTCCTCTTAGCATGATAAAGAAGATTCAAAGAGAGTGAGATGCCAGCTCCTTTCATTCAGTCAGTAGCTTCAATCATTTCTGGTATATGAATAACATGATGTTTTTCAATGGCAAAAATCAATGAATATTGTAAATGCACAAACAGTAATTTCTCCGCATTGCAAGGTGCAATTCTGAAATTTTTTACTTTTTCCTGCTCCTCTTAGCATGATAAAGAAGATTCAAAGAGAGTGAAATGCCAGCTCTTTCATTCAGTCAGTAGCTTCAATCATTTCTGGTATATGAATAACGATGTTTTTCAATGGCAAAAATCAATGAATATAGTAAATGCACAAACAGTAATTTCTCCGCATTGCAAGGTGCAATTCTGAAATTTTTTGCTTTTTCCTGCTCCTCTTAGCATGATAAAGAAGATTCAAAGAGAGTGAGATGCCAGCTCCTTTCATTCAGTCAGTAGCTTCAATCATTTCTGGACGTTTTTCAATGGCAAAAATCAATGAATATTGTAAATGCACAAACAGTAATTTCTCCGCATTGCAAGGTGCAATTCTGAAATTTTTTGCTTTTTCGTGCTCCTCTTAGCATGATAAACAAGATTCAAAGAGAGTGAGATGCCAGCTCCTTTCATTCAGTCAGTAGCTTCAATCATTTCTGGACGTTTTTCAATGGCAAAAATCATTGAATATTGTAAATGCACAAACAGTAATTTCTCCGCATTGCAAGGTGCAATTCTGAAATTTTTTACTTTTTCCTGCTCCTCTTAGCATGATAAAGAAGATTCAAAGAGAGTGAGATGCCAGCTCCTTTCATTCAGTCAGTAGCTTCAATCATTTCTGGTATATGAATAACATGATGTTTTTCAATCGCAAAAATCAATGAATATTGTAAATGCACAAACAGTAATTTCTCCGCATTGCAAGGTGCAATTCTGAAATTTTTTGCTTTTTCCTGCTCCTCTTAGCATGATAAAGAAGATTCAAAGAGAGTGAGATGCCAGCTCCTTTCATTCAGTCAGTAGCTTCAATCATTTCTGGACGTTTTTCAATGGCAAAAATCAATGAATATTGTAAATGCACAAACAGTAATTTCTCCACATTGCAAGGTGCAATTCTGAAATTTTTTGCTTTTTCCTGCTCCTCTTAGCATGATAAAGAAGATTCAAAGAGAGTGAGATGCCAGCTCCTTTCATTCAGTCAGTAGCTTCAATCATTTCTGGACATTTTTCAATGGCAAAAATCAATGAATATTGTAAATGCACAAACAGTAATTTCTCCGCATTGCAAGGTGCAATTCTGAAATTTTTTGCTTTTTCCTGCTCCTCTTAGCATGATAAAGAAGATTCAGAGAGAGTGAGATGCCAGCTCCTTTCATTCAGTCAGTAGCTTCAATCATTTCTGGACGTTTTTCAATGGCAAAAATCAATGAATATTGTAAATGCACAAACAGTAATTTCTCCGCATTGCAAGGTGCAATTCTGAAATTTTTTGCTTTTTCCTGCTCCTCTTAGCATGATAAAGAAGATTCAAAGAGAGTGAGGTGCCAGCTCCTTTCATTCAGTCAGGAGCTTCAAACATTTCTGGTATATGAATAACATGTTTTTCAATTACAAAAATCAATGAATATTGTAAATGCACAAACAGTAATTTCTCGTCATTGCAAGGTGCAATTTTGAAATTTTTTGCTTTTTCCTGCTACTCTTAGCATGATAAAGAAGATTCAAAGAGAGTGAGATGCCAGCTCCTTTCATTCAGTCAGTAGCTTCAATCATTTCTGGACGTTTTTCAATGGCAAAAATCAATGAATATTGTAAATGCACAAACAGTAATTTCTCCGCATTGCAAGGTGCAATTCTGAAATTTTTTGCTTTTTCCTGCTCCTCTTAGCATGATAAAGAAGATTCAAAGAGAGTGAGATGCCAGCTCCTTTCATTCAGTCAGTAGCTTCAATCATTTCTGGACGTTTTTCAATGGCAAAAATCAATGAATATTGTAAATGCACAAACTGTAATTTCTCCGCATTGCAAGGTGCAATTCTGAAATTTTTTGCTTTTTCCTGCTCCTCTTAGCATGATAAAGAAGATTCAAAGAGAGTGAGATGCCAGCTCCTTTCATTCAGTCAGTAGCTTCAATCATTTCTGGACGTTTTTCAATGGCAAAAATCAATGAATATTGTAAATGCACAAACAGTAATTTCTCCGCATTGCAAGGTGCAATTCTGAAATTTTTTGCTTTTTCCTGCTCCTCTTAGCATGATAAAGAAGTTTCAGAGAGAGTGAGATGCCAGCTCCTTTCATTCAGTCAGTAGCTTCAATCATTTCTGGACGTTTTTCAATGGCAAAAATCAATGAATATTGTAAATGCACAAACAGTAATTTCTCCGCATTGCAAGGTGCAATTCTGAAATTTTTTGCTTTTTCCTGCTCCTCTTAGCATGATAAAGAAGATTCAAAGAGAGTGAGATGTCAGCTCCTTTCATTCAGTAAGTAGCTTCAAACATTTCTGGTATATGAATAACATGATGTTTTTCAATGGCAAAAATCAATGAATATTGTAAATGCACAAACAGTAATTTCTCCGCATTGCAAGGTGCAATTCTGAAATTTTTTGCTTTTTCCTGCTCCTCTTAGCATGATAAAGAAGATTCAAAGAGAGTGAGATGCCAGCTCCTTTCATTCAGTCAGTAGCTTCAATCATTTCTGGTATATGAATAACATGATGTTTTTCAATGGCAAAAATCAATGAATTTTGTAAATGCACAAACAGTAATTTCTCAGCATTGCAAGGTGCAATTCTGAAATTTTTTGCTTTTTCCTGCTCCTCTTAGCATGATAAAGAAGATTCAAAGAGAGTGAGATGCCAGCTCCTTTCATTGTCAGTAGCTTCAATCATTTCTGGACGTTTTCCAATGGCAAAAATCAATGAATATTGTAAATGCACAAACAGTAATTTCTCCGCATTGCAAGGTGCAATTCTGAAATTTTTTGCTTTTTCCTGCTCCTCTTAGCATTATGAAGAAGATTCAAAGAGAGTGAGATACCAGCTCCTTTCATTCAGTCAGTAGCTTCAAACATTTCTGGTATATGAATAACATGATGTTTTTCAATGGCAAAAATCAATGAATTTTGTAAATGCACAAACAGTAATTTCTCCGCATTGCAAGGCGCAATTCTGAAATTTTTTGCTTTTTCCTGCTCCTCTTAGCATGATAAAGAAGATTCAAAGAGAGTGAGATGCCAGCTCCTTTCATTCAGTCAGTAGCTTCAATCATTTCTGGACATTTTTCAATGGCAAAAATCAATGAATATTGTAAATGCACAAACAGTAATTTCTCCGCATTGCAAGGTGCAATTCTGAAATTTTTTGCTTTTTCCTGCTCCTCTTAGCATGATAAAGAAGATTCAAAGAGAGTGAGATGCCAGCTCCTTTCATTCAGTCAGTAGCTTCAATCATTTCTGGACGTTTTTCAATGGCAAAAATCAATGAATATTGTAAATGCACAAACAGTAATTTCTCCGCATTGCAAGGTGCAATTCTGAAATTTTTTGCTTTTTCCTGCTCCTCTTAGCATGATAAAGAAGATTCAAAGAGAGTGAGGTGCCAGCTCCTTTCATTCAGTCAGGAGCTTCAAACATTTCTGGTATATGAATAACATGTTTTTCAATGGCAAAAATCAATGAATATTGTAAATGCACAAACATTAATTTCTCCGCATTGCAAGGTGCAATTCTGAAATTTTTTGCTTTTTCCTGCTCCTCTTAGCATGATAAAGAAGATTCAAAGAGAGTGAGATGCCAGCTCCTTTCATTCAGTCAGTAGCTTCAATCATTTCTGGACGTTTTTCAATGGCAAAAATCAATGAATATTGTAAATGCACAAACAGTAATTTCTCCGCATTGCAAGGTGCAATTCTGAAATTTTTTGCTTTTTCCTGCTCCTCTTAGCATGATAAAGAAGATTCAAAGAGAGTGAGATGCCAGCTCCTTTCATTCAGTCAGTAGCTTCAATCATTTCTGGACGTTTTTCAATGGCAAAAATCAATGAATATTGTAAATGCACAAACAGTAATTTCTCCGCATTGCAAGGTGCAATTCTGAAATTTTTTGCTTTTTCCTGCTCCTCTTAGCATGATAAAGAAGATTCAAAGAGAGTGAGATGCCAGCTCCTTTCATTCAGTCAGTAGCTTCAATCATTTCTGGACGTTTTTCAATGGCAAAAATCAATGAATATTGTAAATGCACAAACAGTAATTTCTCCGCATTGCAAGGTGCAATTCTGAAATTTTTTGCTTTTTCCTGCTCCTCTTAGCATGATAAAGAAGATTCAAAGAGAGTGAGATGTCAGCTCCTTTCATTCAGTCAGTAGCTTCAAACATTTCTGGTATATGAATAACATGATGTTTTTCAATGGCAAAAATCAATGAATATTGTAAATGCACAAACAGTAATTTCTCCGCATTGCAAGGTGCAATTCTGAAATTTTTTGCTTTTTCCTGCTCCTCTTAGCATGATAAAGAAGATTCAAAGAGAGTGAGATGCCAGCTCCTTTCATTCAGTCAGTAGCTTCAATCATTTCTGGTATATGAATAACATGATGTTTTTCAATGGCAAAAATCAATGAATTTTGTAAATGCACAAACAGTAATTTCTCCGCATTGCAAGGCGCAATTCTGAAATTTTTTGCTTTTTCCTGCTCCTCTTAGCATGATAAAGAAGATTCAAAGAGAGTGAGATGCCAGCTCCTTTCATTCAGTCAGTAGCTTCAATCATTTCTGGACATTTTTCAATGGCAAAAATCAATGAATATTGTAAATGCACAAACAGTAATTTCTCCGCATTGCAAGGTGCAATTCTGAAATTTTTTGCTTTTTCCTGCTCCTCTTAGCATGATAAAGAAGATTCAAAGAGAGTGAGATGCCAGCTCCTTTCATTCAGTCAGTAGCTTCAATCATTTCTGGACGTTTTTCAATGGCAAAAATCAATGAATATTGTAAATGCACAAACAGTAATTTCTCCGCATTGCAAGGTGCAATTCTGAAATTTTTTGCTTTTTCCTGCTCCTCTTAGCATGATAAAGAAGATTCAAAGAGAGTGAGGTGCCAGCTCCTTTCATTCAGTCAGGAGCTTCAAACATTTCTGGTATATGAATAACATGTTTTTCAATGGCAAAAATCAATGAATATTGTAAATGCACAAACATTAATTTCTCCGCATTGCAAGGTGCAATTCTGAAATTTTTTGCTTTTTCCTGCTCCTCTTAGCATGATAAAGAAGATTCAAAGAGAGTGAGATGCCAGCTCCTTTCATTCAGTCAGTAGCTTCAATCATTTCTGGACGTTTTTCAATGGCAAAAATCAATGAATATTGTAAATGCACAAACAGTAATTTCTCCGCATTGCAAGGTGCAATTCTGAAATTTTTTGCTTTTTCCTGCTCCTCTTAGCATGATAAAGAAGATTCAAAGAGAGTGAGATGCCAGCTCCTTTCATTCAGTCAGTAGCTTCAATCATTTCTGGACGTTTTTCAATGGCAAAAATCAATGAATATTGTAAATGCACAAACATTAATTTCTCTGCATTGCAAGGTGCAATTCTGAAATTTTTTGCTTTTTCCTGCTCCTCTTAGCATGATAAAGAAGATTCAAAGAGAGTGAGATGCCAGCTCCTTTCATTCAGTCAGTAGCTTCAATCATTTCTGGACGTTTTTCAATGGCAAAAATCAATGAATATTGTAAATGCACAAACAGTAATTTCTCCGCATTGCAAGGTGCAATTCTGAAATTTTTTGCTTTTTCCTGCTCCTCTTAGCATGATAAAGAAGATTCAAAGAGAGTGAGATGCCAGCTCCTTTCATTCAGTCAGTAGCTTCAATCATTTCTGGACGTTTTTCAATGGCAAAAATCAATGAATATTGTAAATGCACAAACAGTAATTTCTCCGCATTGCAAGGTGCAATTCTGAAATTTTTTGCTTTTTCCTGCTCCTCTTAGCATGATAAAGAAGATTCAAAGAGAGTGAGATGCCAGCTCCTTTCATTCAGTCAGTAGCTTCAATCATTTCTGGACGTTTTTCAATGGCAAAAATCAATGAATATTGTAAATGCACAAACAGTAATTTCTCCGCATTGCAAGGTGCAATTCTGAAATTTTTTGCTTTTTCCTGCTCCTCTTAGCATGATAAAGAAGATTCAAAGAGAGTGAGATGTCAGCTCCTTTCATTCAGTCAGTAGCTTCAAACATTTCTGGTATATGAATAACATGATGTTTTTCAATGGCAAAAATCAATGAATATTGTAAATGCACAAACAGTAATTTCTCCGCATTGCAAGGTGCAATTCTGAAATTTTTTGCTTTTTCCTGCTCCTCTTAGCATGATAAAGAAGATTCAAAGAGAGTGAGATGCCAGCTCCTTTCATTCAGTCAGTAGCTTCAATCATTTCTGGTATATGAATAACATGATGTTTTTCAATGGCAAAAATCAATGAATTTTGTAAATGCACAAACAGTAATTTCTCAGCATTGCAAGGTGCAATTCTGAAATTTTTTGCTTTTTCCTGCTCCTCTTAGCATGATAAAGAAGATTCAAAGAGAGTGAGAAGCCAGCTCCTTTCATTGTCAGTAGCTTCAATCATTTCTTGACGTTTTTCAATGGCAAAAATCAATGAATATTGTAAATGCACAAACAGTAATTTCTCCGCATTGCAAGGTGCAATTCTGAAATTTTTTGCTTTTTCCTGCTCCTCTTAGCATTATGAAGAAGATTCAAAGAGAGTGAGATACCAGCTCCTTTCATTCAGTCAGTAGCTTCAAACATTTCTGGTATATGAATAACATGATGTTTTTCAATGGCAAAAATCAATGAATATTGTAAATGCACAAACAGTAATTTCTCCGCATTGCAAGGTGCAATTCTAAAATTTTTTGCTTTTTCTTGCTCCTCTTAGCATGATAAAGAAGATTCAAAGAGAGTGAGATGCCAGCTCCTTTCGTTCAGTCAGTAGCTTCAGTCATTTCTGGACGTTTTTCAATGGCAAAAATCATTGAATATTGTAAATGCACAAACAGTAATTTCTCCGCATTGCAAGGTGCAATTCTGAAATTTTTTACTTTTTCCTGCTCCTCTTAGCATGATAAAGAAGATTCAAAGAGAGTGAGATGCCAGCTCCTTTCATTCAGTCAGTAGTTTCAATCATTTCTGGACGTTTTTCAATTGCAAAAATCAATGAATATTGTAAATGCACAAACAGTAATTTCTCCGCATTGCAAGGTGCAATTCTGAAATTTTTTGCTTTTTCCTGCTCCTCTTAGCATGATAAAGAAGATTCAAAGAGAGTGAGATGCCAGCTCATTTCATTCAGTCAGTAGCTTCAATCATTTCTGGACTTTTTTCAATGGCAAAAATCAATGAATATTGTAAATGCACAAACAGTAATTTCTCCGCATTGCAAGGTGCAATTCTGAAATTTTTTGCTTTTTCCTGCTCCTCTTAGCATGATAAAGAAGATTCAAAGAGAGTGAGATGCCAGCTCCTTTCCTTCAGTCAGTAGCTTCAATCATTTCTGGTATATGAATAACATGATGTTTTTCAATGGCAAAAATCAATGAATTTTGTAAATGCACAAACAGTAATTTCTCCGCATTGCAAGGCGCAATTCTGAAATTTTTTGCTTTTTCCTGCTCCTCTTAGCATGATAAAGAAGATTCAAAGAGAGTGAGATGCCAGCTCCTTTCATTCAGTCAGTAGCTTCAATCATTTCTGGACATTTTTCAATGGCAAAAATCAATGAATATTGTAAATGCACAAACAGTAATTTCTCCGCATTGCAAGGTGCAATTCTGAAATTTTTTGCTTTTTCCTGCTCCTCTTAGCATGATAAAGAAGATTCAAAGAGAGTGAGATGCCAGCTCCTTTCATTCAGTCAGGAGCTTCAAACATTTCTGGTATATGAATAACATGTTTTTCAATGTCAAAAATCAATGAATATTGTAAATGCACAAACAGTAATTTCTCCGCATTGCAAGGTGCAATTCTGAAATTTTTTGCTTTTTCCTTCTCCTCTTAGCATGATAAAGAAGATTCAAAGAGAGTGAGATGCCAGCTCCTTTCATTCAGTCAGTAGCTTCAATCATTTCTGGACGTTTTTCAATGGCAAAAATCAATGAATATTGTAAATGCACAAATAGTAATTACTCCGCATTGCAAGGTGCAATTCTGAAATTTTTTGCTTTTTCCTGCTCCTCTTAGCATGATAAAGAAGACTCAAAGAGAGTGAGATGCCAGCTCCTTTTATTCAGTCAGTAGCTTCAATCATTTCTGGACGTTTTTCAATGGCAAAAATCAATGAATATTGTAAATGCACAAACTGTAATTTCTCCGCATTGCAAGGTGCAATTCTGAAATTTTTTGCTTTTTCCTGCTCCTCTTAGCATGATAAAGAAGATTCAAAGAGAGTGAGATGCCAGCTCCTTTCATTCAGTCAGTAGCTTCAATCATTTCTGGACGTTTTTCAATGGCAAAAATCAATGAATATTGTAAATGCACAAACAGTAATTTCTCCGCATTGCAAGGTGCAATTCTGAAATTTTTTGCTTTTTCCTGCTCCTCTTAGCATGATAAAGAAGATTCAAAGAGAGTGAGATGCCAGCTCCTTTCATTCAGTCAGTAGCTTCAATCATTTCTGGACGTTTTTCAATGGCAAAAATCAATGAATATTGTAAATGCACAAACAGTAATTTCTCCGCATTGCAAGGTGCAATTCTGAAATTTTTTGCTTTTTCCTGCTCCTCTTAGCATGATAAAGAAGATTCAAAGAGAGTGAGATGTCAGTTCCTTTCATTCAGTCAGTAGCTTCAAACATTTCTGGTATATGAATAACATGATGTTTTTCAATGGCAAAAATCAATGAATATTGTAAATGCACAAACAGTAATTTCTCCGCATTGCAAGGTGCAATTCTGAAATTTTTTGCTTTTTCCTGCTCCTCTTAGCCATGATAAAGAAGATTCAAAGAGAGTGAGATGCCAGCTCCTTTCATTCAGTCAGTAGCTTCAATCATTTCTGGTATATGAATAACATGATGTTTTTCAATGGTAAAAATCAATGAATTTTGTAAATGCACAAACAGTAATTTCTCAGCATTGCAAGGTGCAATTCTGAAATTTTTTGCTTTTTCCTGCTCCTCTTAGCATGATAAAGAAGATTCAAAGAGAGTGAGATGCCAGCTCCTTTCATTGTCAGTAGCTTCAATCATTTCTGGACGTTTTTCAATGGCAAAAATCAATGAATATTGTAAATGCACAAACAGTAATTTCTCCGCATTGCAAGGCGCAATTCTGAAATTTTTTGCTTTTTCCTGCTCCTCTTAGCATTATGAAGAAGATTCAAAGAGTGAGATACCAGCTCGTTTCATTAAGTCAGTAGCTTCAAACATTTCTGGTATATGAATAACATGATGTTTTTCAATGGCAAAAATCAATGAATATTGTAAATGCACAAACAGTAATTTCTCCGCATTGCAAGGTGCAATTCTGAAATTTTTTGCTTTTTCCTGCTCCTCTTAGCATGATAAAGAAGATTCAAAGAGAGTGAGATGCCAGCTCCTTTCGTTCAGTCAGTAGCTTCAATCATTTCTGGACGTTTTTCAATGGCAAAAATCATTGAATATTGTAAATGCACAAACAGTAATTTCTCCGCATTGCAAGGTGCAATTCTGAAATTTTTTACTTTTTCCTGCTCCTCTTAGCATGATAAAGAAGATTCAAAGAGAGTGAGATGCCAGCTCCTTTCATTCAGTCAGTAGCTTCAATCATTTCTGGTATATGAATAACATGATGTTTTTCAATCGCAAAAATCAATGAATATTGTAAATGCACAAACAGTAATTTCTCCGCATTGCAAGGAGCAATTCTGAAATTTTTTGCTTTTTCCTGCTCCTCTTAGCATGATAAAGAAGATTCAAAGAGAGTGAGATGCCAGCTCCTTTCATTCAGTCAGTAGCTTCAATCATTTCTGGACGTTTTTCAATGGCAAAAATCAATGAATATTGTAAATGCACAAACAGTAATTTCTCCGCATTGCAAGGTGCAATTCTGAAATTTTTTGCTTTTTCCTGCTCCTCTTAGCATGATAAAGAAGATTCAAAGAGAGTGAGATGCCAGCTCCTTTCCTTCAGTCAGTAGCGTCAATCATTCCTGGCATATGAATAACATGATGTTTTTCAATGGCAAAAATCAATGAATTTTGTAAATGCACAAACAGTAATTTCTCCGCATTGCAAGGCGCAATTCTGAAATTTTTTGCTTTTTCCTGCTCCTCTTAGCATGATAAAGAAGATTCAAAGAGAGTGAGATGCCAGCTCCTTTCATTCAGTCAGTAGCTTCAATCATTTCTGGACATTTTTCAATGGCAAAAATCAATGAATATTGTAAATGCACAAACAGTAATTTCTCGGCATTGCAAGGTGCAATTCTGAAATTTTTTGCTTTTTCCTGCTCCTCTTAGCATGATAAAGAAGATTCAAAGAGAATGAGATGCCAGCTCCTTTCATTCAGTCAGTAGCTTCAATCATTTCTGGACGTTTTTCAATGGCAAAAATCAATGAATATTGTAAATGCACAAACAGTAATTTCTCCGCATTGCAAGGTGCAATTCTGAAATTTTTTGCTTTTTCCTGCTCCTCTTAGCATGATAAAGAAGATTCAAAGAGAGTGAGATGTCAGTTCCTTTCATTCAGTCAGTAGCTTCAAACATTTCTGGTATATGAATAACATGATGTTTTTCAATGGCAAAAATCAATGAATATTGTAAATGCACAAACAGTAATTTCTCCGCATTGCAAGGTGCAATTCTGAAATTTTTTGCTTTTTCCTGCTCCTCTTAGCCATGATAAAGAAGATTCAAAGAGAGTGAGATGCCAGCTCCTTTCATTCAGTCAGTAGCTTCAATCATTTCTGGTATATGAATAACATGATGTTTTTCAATGGTAAAAATCAATGAATTTTGTATATGCACAAACAGTAATTTCTCAGCATTGCAAGGTGCAATTCTGAAATTTTTTGCTTTTTCCTGCTCCTCTTAGCATGATAAAGAAGATTCAAAGAGAGTGAGATGCCAGCTCCTTTCATTGTCAGTAGCTTCAATCATTTCTGGACGTTTTTCAATGGCAAAAATCAATGAATATTGTAAATGCACAAACAGTAATTTCTCCGCATTGCAAGGCGCAATTCTGAAATTTTTTGCTTTTTCCTGCTCCTCTTAGCATTATGAAGAAGATTCAAAGAGTGAGATACCAGCTCCTTTCATTAAGTCAGTAGCTTCAAACATTTCTGGTATATGAATAACATGATGTTTTTCAATGGCAAAAATCAATGAATATTGTAAATGCACAAACAGTAATTTCTCCGCATTGCAAGGTGCAATTCTGAAATTTTTTGCTTTTTCCTGCTCCTCTTAGCATGATAAAGAAGATTCAAAGAGAGTGAGATGCCAGCTCCTTTCGTTCAGTCAGTAGCTTCAATCATTTCTGGACGTTTTTCAATGGCAAAAATCATTGAATATTGTAAATGCACAAACAGTAATTTCTCCGCATTGCAAGGTGCAATTCTGAAATTTTTTACTTTTTCCTGCTCCTCTTAGCATGATAAAGAAGATTCAAAGAGAGTGAGATGCCAGCTCCTTTCATTCAGTCAGTAGCTTCAATCATTTCTGGTATATGAATAACATGATGTTTTTCAATGGCAAAAATCAATGAATTTTGTAAATGCACAAACAGTAATTTCTCCGCATTGCAAGGCGCAATTCTGAAATTTTTTGCTTTTTCCTGCTCCTCTTAGCATGATAAAGAAGATTCAAAGAGAGTGAGATGCCAGCTCCTTTCATTCAGTCAGTAGCTTCAATCATTTCTGGACATTTTTCAATGGCAAAAATCAATGAATATTGTAAATGCACAAACAGTAATTTCTCCGCATTGCAAGGTGCAATTCTGAAATTTTTTGCTTTTTCCTGCTCCTCTTAGCATGATAAAGAAGATTCAAAGAGAGTGAGGTGCCAGATCCTTTCATTCAGTCAGGAGCTTCAAACATTTCTGGTATATGAATAACATATTTTTCAATGGCAAAAATCAATGAATATTGTAAATGCACAAACAGTAATTTCTCCGCATTGCAAGGTGCAATTCTGAAATTTTTTGCTTTTTCCTGCTCCTCTTAGCATGATAAAGAAGATTCAAAGAGAGTGAGATGCCAGCTCCTTTCATTCAGTCAGTAGCTTAAATCATTTCTGGACGTTTTTCAATGGCAAAAATCAATGAATATTGTAAATGCACAAACAGTAATTTCTCCGCATTGCAAGGTGCAATTCTGAAATTTTTTGCTTTTTCCTGCTCCTCTTAGCATGATAAAGAAGATTCAAAGAGAGTGAGATGCCAGCTCCTTTCATTCAGTCAGTAGCTTCAATCATTTCTGGACGTTTTTCAATGGCAAAAATCAATGAATATTGTAAATGCACAAACAGTAATTTCTCCGCATTGCAAGGTGCAATTCTGAAATTTTTTGCTTTTTCCTGCTCCTCTTAGCATGATAAACAAGATTCAAAGAGAGTGAGATGCCAGCTCCTTTCATTCAGTCAGTAGCTTCAATCATTTCTGGACGTTTTTCAATGGCAAAAATCATTGAATATTGTAAATGCACAAACAGTAATTTCTCCGCATTGCAAGGTGCAATTCTGAATTTTTTTACTTTTTCCTGCTCCTCTTAGCATGATAAAGAAGATTCAAAGAGAGTGAGATGCCAGCTCCTTTCATTCAGTCAGTAGCTTCAATCATTTCTGGTATATGAATAACATGATGTTTTTCAATCGCAAAAATCAATGAATATTGTAAATGCACAAACAGTAATTTCTCCGCATTGCAAGGCGCAATTCTGAAATTTTTTGCTTTTTCCTGCTCCTCTTAGCATGATAAAGAAGATTCAAAGAGAGTGAGATGCCAGCTCCTTTCATTGTCAGTAGCTTCAATCATTTCTGGACGTTTTTCAATGGCAAAAATCAATGAATATTGTAAATGCACAAACAGTAATTTCTCCGCATTGCAAGGTGCAATTCTGAAATTTTTTGCTTTTTCCTGCTCCTCTTAGCATTATGAAGAAGATTCAAAGAGAGTGAGATACCAGCTCCTTTCATTAAGTCAGTAGCTTCAAACATTTCTGGTATATGAATAACATGATGTTTTTCAATGGCAAAAATCAATGAATATTGTAAATGCACAAACAGTAATTTCTCCGCATTGCAAGGTGCAATTCTGAAATTTTTTGCTTTTTCCTGCTCCTCTTAGCATGATAAAGAAGATTCAAAGAGAGTGAGATGCCAGCTCCTTTCGTTCAGTCAGTAGCTTCAATCATTTCTGGACGTTTTTCAATGGCAAAAATCATTGAATATTGTAAATGCACAAACAGTAATTTCTCCGCATTGCAAGGTGCAATTCTGAAATTTTTTACTTTTTCCTGCTCCTCTTAGCATGATAAAGAAGATTCAAAGAGAGTGAGATGCCAGCTCCTTTCATTCAGTCAGTAGCTTCAATCATTTCTGGTATATGAATAACATGATGTTTTTCAATCGCAAAAATCAATGAATATTGTAAATGCACAAACAGTAATTTCTCCGCATTGCAAGGCGCAATTCTGAAATTTTTTGCTTTTTCCTGCTCCTCTTAGCATGATAAAGAAGATTCAAAGAGAGTGAGATGCCAGCTCCTTTCATTCAGTCAGTAGCTTCAATCATTTCTGGACATTTTTCAATGGCAAAAATCAATGAATATTGTAAATGCACAAACAGTAATTTCTCGGCATTGCAAGGTGCAATTCTGAAATTTTTTGCTTTTTCCTGCTCCTCTTAGCATGATAAAGAAGATTCAAAGAGAATGAGATGACAGCTCCTTTCATTCAGTCAGTAGCTTCAATCATTTCTGGACGTTTTTCAATGGCAAAAATCAATGAATATTGTAAATGCACAAACAGTAATTTCTCCGCATTGCAAGGTGCAATTCTGAAATTTTTTGCTTTTTCCTGCTCCTCTTAGCATGATAAAGAAGATTCAAAGAGAGTGAGGTGCCAGATCCTTTCATTCAGTCAGGAGCTTCAAACATTTCTGGTATATGAATAACATATTTTTCAATGGCAAAAATCAATGAATATTGTAAATGCACAAACAGTAATTTCTCCGCATTGCAAGGTGCAATTCTGAAATTTTTTGCTTTTTCCTGCTCCTCTTAGCATGATAAAGAAGATTCAAAGAGAGTGAGATGCCAGCTCCTTTCATTCAGTCAGTAGCTTAAATCATTTCTGGACGTTTTTCAATGGCAAAAATCAATGAATATTGTAAATACACAAACAGTAATTTCTCCGCATTGCAAGGTGCAATTCTGAAATTTTTTGCTTTTTCCTGCTCCTCTTAGCATGATAAAGAAGATTCAAAGAGAGTGAGATGCCAGCTCCTTTCATTCAGTCAGTAGCTTCAATCATTTCTGGACGTTTTTCAATGGCAAAAATCAATGAATATTGTAAATGCACAAACAGTAATTTCTCCGCATTGCAA
Organism: Phyllobates terribilis; assembly: GCF_046119375.1. Taxonomy (NCBI): domain Eukaryota; kingdom Metazoa; phylum Chordata; class Amphibia; order Anura; family Dendrobatidae; genus Phyllobates; species Phyllobates terribilis. The sequence goes on from NW_027364398.1 coordinate 41,394, forward strand.
GGTGCAATTCTGAATTTTTTTGCTTTTTCCTGCTCCTCTTAGCATGATAAAGAAGATTCAAAGAGAGTGAGATGCCAGCTCCTTTCATTCAGTCAGTAGCTTCAATCATTTCTGGACGTTTTTCAATGGCAAAAATCAATGAATATTGTAAATGCACAAACAGTAATTTCTCCGCATTGCAAGGTGCAATTCTGAAATTTTTTGCTTTTTCCTGCCCCTCTTAGCATGATAAAGAAGATTCAAAGAGAGTGAGGTGCCAGCTCCTTTCATTCAGTCAGGAGCTTCAAACATTTCTGGTATATGAATAACATGTTTTTCAATGGCAAAAATCAATGAATATTGTAAATGCACAAACAGTAATTTCTCCGCATTGCAAGGTGCAATTCTGAAATTTTTTGCTTTTTCCTGCTCCTCTTAGCATGATAAAGAAGATTCAAAGAGAGTGAGATGCCAGCTCCTTTCATTCAGTCAGTAGCTTCAATCATTTCTGGACGTTTTTCAATGGCAAAAATCAATGAATATTGTAAATGCACAAACAGTAATTTCTCCGCATTGCAAGGTGCAATTCTGAAATTTTTTGCTTTTTCCTGCTCCTCTTAGCATGATAAAGAAGATTCAAAGAGAGTGAGATGCCAGCTCCTTTCATTCAGTCAGTAGCTTCAATCATTTCTGGACGTTCTTCAATGGCAAAAATCAATGAATATTGTAAATGCACAAACTGTAATTTCTCCGCATTGCAAGGTGCAATTCTGAAATTTTTTGCTTTTTCCTGCTCCTCTTAGCATGATAAAGAAGATTCAAAGAGAGTGAGATGTCAGCTCCTTTCATTCAGTCAGTAGCTTCAAACATTTCTGGTATATGAATAACATGATGTTTTTCAATGGCAAAAATCAATGAATATTGTAAATGCACAAACAGTAATTTCTCCGCATTGCAAGGTGCAATTCTGAAATTTTTTGCTTTTTCCTGCTCCTCTTAGCATGATAAAGAAGATTCAAAGAGAGTGAGGTGCCAGCTCCTTTCATTCAGTCAGGAGCTTCAAACATTTCTGGTATATGAATAACATGTTTTTCAATGGCAAAAATCAATGAATATTGTAAATGCACAAACAGTAATTTCTCCGCATTGCAAGGTGCAATTCTGAAATTTTTTGCTTTTTCCTGCTCCTCTTAGCATGATAAAGAAGATTCAAAGAGAGTGAGATGCCAGCTCCTTTCATTCAGTCAGTAGCTTCAATCATTTCTGGACGTTTTTCAATGGCAAAAATCAATGAATATTGTAAATGCACAAACAGTAATTTCTCCGCATTGCAAGGTGCAATTCTGAATTTTTTTGCTTTTTCCTGCTCCTCTTAGCATGATAAAGAAGATTCAAAGAGAGTGAGATGCCAGCTCCTTTCATTCAGTCAGTAGCTTCAATCATTTCTGGACGTTCTTCAATGGCAAAAATCAATGAATATTGTAAATGCACAAACTGTAATTTCTCCGCATTGCAAGGTGCAATTCTGAATTTTTTTGCTTTTTCCTGCTCCTCTTAGCATGATAAAGAAGATTCAAAGAGAGTGAGATGCCAGCTCCTTTCATTCAGTCAGTAGCTTCAATCATTTCTGGACGTTTTTCAATGGCAAAAATCAATGAATATTGTAAATGCACAAACAGTAATTTCTCCGCATTGCAAGGTGCAATTTTGAAATTTTTTGCTTTTTCCTGCTCCTGTTAGCATGATAAAGAAGATTCAAAGAGAGTGAGATGCCAGCTCCTTTCATTCAGTCAGTAGCTTCAATCATTTCTGGACGTTTTTCAATGGCAAAAATCAATGAATATTGTAAATGCACAAACAGTAATTTCTCCGCATTGCAAGGTGCAATTCTGAAATTTTTTGCTTTTTCCTGCTCCTCTTAGCATGATAAAGAAGATTCAAAGAGAGTGAGATGTCAGCTCCTTTCATTCAGTCAGTAGCTTCAAACATTTCTGGTATATGAATAACATGATGTTTTTCAATGGCAAAAATCAATGAATATTGTAAATGCACAAACAGTAATTTCTCCGCATTGCAAGGTGCAATTCTGAAATTTTTTGCTTTTTCCTGCTCCTCTTAGCATGATAAAGAAGATTCAAAGAGAGTGAGATGCCAGCTCCTTTCATTCAGTCAGTAGCTTCAATCATTTCTGGTATATGAATAACATGATGTTTTTCAATGGCAAAAATCAATGAATTTTGTAAATGCACAAACAGTAATTTCTCAGCATTGCAAGGTGCAATTCTGAAATTTTTTGCTTTTTCCTGCTCCTCTTAGCATGATAAAGAAGATTCAAAGAGAGTGAGATGCCAGCTCCTTTCATTGTCAGTAGCTTCAATCATTTCTGGACGTTTTTTAATGGCAAAAATCAATGAATATTGTAAATGCACAAACAGTAATTTCTCCGCATTGCAAGGTGCAATTCTGAAATTTTTTGCTTTTTCCTGCTCCTCTTAGCATTATGAAGAAGATTCAAAGAGAGTGAGATACCAGCTCCTTTCATTAAGTCAGTAGCTTCAAACATTTCTGGTATATGAATAACATGATGTTTTTCAATGGCAAAAATCAATGAATATTGTAAATGCACAAACAGTAATTTCTCCGCATTGCAAGGTGCAATTCTGAAATTTTTTGCTTTTTCCTGCTCCTCTTAGCATGATAAAGAAGATTCAAAGAGAGTGAGGTGCCAGCTCCTTTCATTCAGTCAGGAGCTTCAAACATTTCTGGTATATGAATAACATGTTTTTCAATGGCAAAAATCAATGAATATTGTAAATGCACAAACAGCAATTTCTCCGCATTGCAAGGTGCAATTCTGAAATTTTTTGCTTTTTCCTGCTCCTCTTAGCATGATAAAGAAGATTCAAAGAGAGTGAGATGCCAGCTCCTTTCATTCAGTCAGTAGCTTCAATCATTTCTGGACGTTTTTCAATGGCAAAAATCAATGAATATTGTAAATGCACAAACAGTAATTTCTCCGCATTGCAAGGTGCAATTCTGAAATTTTTTGCTTTTTCCTGCTCCTCTTAGCATGATAAAGAAGATTCAAAGAGAGTGAGATGCCAGCTCCTTTCATTCAGTCAGTAGCTTCAATCATTTCTGGACGTTCTTCAATGGCAAAAATCAATGAATATTGTAAATGCACAAACTGTAATTTCTCCGCATTGCAAGGTGCAATTCTGAATTTTTTTGCTTTTTCCTGCTCCTCTTAGCATGATAAAGAAGATTCAAAGAGAGTGAGATGCCAGCTCCTTTCATTCAGTCAGTAGCTTCAATCATTTCTGGACGTTTTTCAATGGCAAAAATCAATGAATATTGTAAATGCACAAACAGTAATTTCTCCGCATTGCAAGGTGCAATTCTGAAATTTTTTGCTTTTTCCTGCTCCTGTTAGCATGATAAAGAAGATTCAAAGAGAGTGAGATGCCAGCTCCTTTCATTCAGTCAGTAGCTTCAATCATTTCTGGACGTTTTTCAATGGCAAAAATCAATGAATATTGTAAATGCACAAACAGTAATTTCTCCGCATTGCAAGGTGCAATTCTGAAATTTTTTGCTTTTTCCTGCTCCTCTTAGCATGATAAAGAAGATTCAAAGAGAGTGAGATGTCAGCTCCTTTCATTCAGTCAGTAGCTTCAAACATTTCTGGTATATGAATAACATGATGTTTTTCAATGGCAAAAATCAATGAATATTGTAAATGCACAAACATTAATTTCTCCGCATTGCAAGGTGCAATTCTGAAATTTTTTGCTTTTTCCTGCTCCTCTTAGCATGATAAAGAAGATTCAAAGAGAGTGAGATGCCAGCTCCTTTCATTCAGTCTGTAGCTTCAATCATTTCTGGTATATGAATAACATGATGTTTTTCAATGGCAAAAATCAATGAATTTTGTAAATGCACAAACAGTAATTTCTCAGCATTGCAAGGTGCAATTCTGAAATTTTTTGCTTTTTCCTGCTCCTCTTAGCATGATAAAGAAGATTCAAAGAGAGTGAGATGCCAGCTCCTTTCATTGTCAGAAGCTTCAATCATTTCTGGACGTTTTTTAATGGCAAAAATCAATGAATATTGTAAATGCACAAACAGTAATTTCTCCGCATTGCAAGGTGCAATTCTGAAATTTTTTGCTTTTTCCTGCTCCTCTTAGCATTATGAAGAAGATTCAAAGAGAGTGAGATACCAGCTCCTTTCATTAAGTCAGTAGCTTCAAACATTTCTGGTATATGAATAACATGATGTTTTTCAATCGCAAAAATCAATGAATATTGTAAATGCACAAACAGTAATTTCTCCGCATTGCAAGGTGCAATTCTGAAATTTTTTGCTTTTTCCTGCTCCTCTTAGCATGATAAAGAAGATTCAAAGAGAGTGAGATGCCAGCTCCTTTCATTCAGTCAGTAGCTTCAATCATTTCTGGACGTTTTTCAATGGCAAAAATCAATGAATATTGTAAATGCACAAACTGTAATTTCTCCGCATTGCAAGGTGCAATTCTGAAATTTTTTGCTTTTTCCTGCTCCTCTTAGCATGATAAAGAAGATTCAAAGAGAGTGAGATGCCAGCTCCTTTCCTTCAGTCAGTAGCGTCAATCATTTCTGGCATATGAATAACATGATGTTTTTCAATGGCAAAAATCAATGAATTTTGTAAATGCACAAACAGTAATTTCTCCGCATTGCAAGGCGCAATTCTGAAATTTTTTGCTTTTTCCTGCTCCTCTTAGCATGATAAAGAAGATTCAAAGAGAGTGAGATGCCAGCTCCTTTCATTCAGTCAGTAGCTTCAATCATTTCTGGACATTTTTCAATGGCAAAAATCAATGAATATTGTAAATGCACAAACAGTAATTTCTCCGCATTGCAAGGTGCAATTCTGAAATTTTTTGCTTTTTCCTGCTCCTCTTAGCATGATAAAGAACATTCAAAGAGAGTGAGATGACAGCTCCTTTCATTCAGTCAGTAGCTTCAATCATTTCTGGACGTTTTTCAATGGCAAAAATCAATGATTATTGTAAATGCACAAACAGTAATTTCTCCGCATTGCAAGGTGCAATTCTGAAATTTTTTGCTTTTCCTGCTCCTCTTAGCATGATAAAGAAGATTCAAAGAGAGTGAGATGCCAGCTCCTTTCATTCAGTCAGGAGCTTCAATCATTTCTGGACGTTTTTCAATGGCAAAAATCAATGAATATTGTAAATGCACAAACAGTAATTTCTCCGCATTGCAAGGTGCAATTCTGAAATTTTTTGCTTTTTCCTGCTCCTCTTAGCATGATAAACAAGATTCAAAGAGAGTGAGATGCCAGCTCCTTTCATTCAGTCAGTAGCTTCAATCATTTCTGGACGTTTTTCAATGGCAAAAATCATTGAATATTGTAAATGCACAAACAGTAATTTCTCCGCATTGCAAGGTGCAATTCTGAAATTTTTTACTTTTTCCTGCTCCTCTTAGCATGATAAAGAAGATTCAAAGAGAGTGAGATGCCAGCTCCTTTCATTCAGTCAGTAGCTTCAATCATTTCTGGTATATGAATAACAAGATGTTTTTCAATCGCAAAAATCAATGAATATTGTAAATGCACAAACAGTAATTTCTCCGCATTGCAAGGTGCAATTCTGAAATTTTTTGCTTTTTCCTGCTCCTCTTAGCATGATAAAGAAGATTCAAAGAGAGTGAGATGCCAGCTCCTTTCCTTCAGTCAGTAGCTTCAATCATTTCTGGTATATGAATAACATGATGTTTTTCAATGGCAAAAATCAATGAATTTTGTAAATGCACAAACAGCAATTTCTCCGCATTGCAAGGCGCAATTCTGAAATTTTTTGCTTTTTCCTGCTCCTCTTAGCATGATAAAGAAGATTCAAAGAGAGTGAGATGCCAGCTCCTTTCATTCAGTCAGTAGCTTCAATCATTTCTGGACATTTTTCAATGGCAAAAATCAATGAATATTGTAAATGCACAAACAGTAATTTCTCCGCATTGCAAGGTGCAATTCTGAAATTTTTTGCTTTTTCCTGCTCCTCTTAGCATGATAAAGAAGATTCAAAGAGAGTGAGATGCCAGCTCCTTTCATTCAGTCAGTAGCTTCAATCATTTCTGGACGTTTTTCAATGGCAAAAATCAATGAATATTGTAAATGCACAAACAGTAATTTCTCCGCATTGCAAGGTGCAATTCTGAAATTTTTTGCTTTTTCCTGCTCCTCTTAGCATGATAAAGAAGATTCAAAGAGAGTGAGATGCCAGCTCCTTTCATTCAGTCAGTACCTTCAATCATTTCTGGACGTTTTTCAATGGCAAAAATCAATGAATATTGTAAATGCACAAACAGTAATTTCTCCGCATTGCAAGGTGCAATTCTGAAATTTTTTGCTTTTTCCTGCTCCTCTTAGCATGATAAAGAAGATTCAAAGAGAGTGAGATGCCAGCTCCTTTCATTCAGTCAGTAGCTTCAATCATTTCTGGTATATGAATAACATGATGTTTTTCAATAGCAAAAATCAATGAATATTGTAAATGCACAAACAGTAATTTCTCCGCATTGCAAGGTGCAATTCTGAAATTTTTTGCTTTTTCCTGCTCCTCTTAGCATGATAAAGAAGATTCAAAGAGAGTGAGATGCCAGCTCCTTTCATTCAGTCAGTAGCTTCAATCATTTCTGGACGTTTTTCAATGGCAAAAATCAATGAATATTGTAAATGCACAAACAGTAATTTCTCCGCATTGCAAGGTGCAATTCTGAAATTTTTTGCTTTTTCCTGCTCCTCTTAGCATGATAAACAAGATTCAAAGAGAGTGAGATGCCAGCTCCTTTCATTCAGTCAGTAGCTTCAATCATTTCTGGACGTTTTTCAATGGCAAAAATCAATGAATATTGTAAATGCACAAACAGTAATTTCTCCGCATTGCAAGGTGCAATTCTGAAATTTTTTGCTTTTTCCTGCTCCTCTTAGCATGATAAAGAAGATTCACAGAGAGTGAGATGCCAGCTACTTTCATTCAGTCAGTAGCTTCAATCATTTCTGGTATATGAATAACATGATGTTTTTCAATGGCAAAAATCAATGAATATTGTAAATGCACAAACAGTAATTTCTCCGCATTGCAAGGTGCAATTCTGAAATTTTTTGCTTTTTCCTGCTCCTCTTAGCATGATAAAGAAGATTCAAAGAGAGTGAGATGCCAGCTCCTTTCATTCAGTCAGTAGCTTCAATCATTTCTGGACGTTTTTCAATGGCAAAAATCAATGAATATTGTAAATGCACAAACAGTAATTTCTCCGCATTGCAAGGTGCAATTCTGAAATTTTTTGCTTTTTCCTGCTCCTCTTAGCATGATAAACAAGATTCAAAGAGAGTGAGATGCCAGCTCCTTTCATTCAGTCAGTAGCTTCAATCATTTCTGGACGTTTTTCAATGGCAAAAATCATTGAATATTGTAAATGCACAAACAGTAATTTCTCCGCATTGCAAGGTGCAATTCTGAAATTTTTTACTTTTTCCTGCTCCTCTTAGCATGATAAAGAAGATTCAAAGAGAGTGAGATGCCAGCTCCTTTCATTCAGTCAGTAGCTTCAATCATTTCTGGTATATGAATAACAAGATGTTTTTCAATCGCAAAAATCAATGAATATTGTAAATGCACAAACAGTAATTTCTCCGCATTGCAAGGTGCAATTCTGAAATTTTTTGCTTTTTCCTGCTCCTCTTAGCATGATAAAGAAGATTCAAAGAGAGTGAGATGCCAGCTCCTTTCCTTCAGTCAGTAGCTTCAATCATTTCTGGTATATGAATAACATGATGTTTTTCAATGGCAAAAATCAATGAATTTTGTAAATGCACAAACAGTAATTTCTCCGCATTGCAAGGTGCAATTCTGAAATTTTTTGCTTTTTCCTGCTCCTCTTAGCATGATAAAGAAGATTCAAAGAGAGTGAGATGCCAGCTCCTTTCATTCAGTCAGTAGCTTCAATCATTTCTGGACGTTTTTCAATGGCAAAAATCAATGAATATTGTAAATGCACAAACAGTAATTTCTCCGCATTGCAAGGTGCAATTCTGAAATTTTTTGCTTTTTCCTGCTCCTCTTAGCATGATAAACAAGATTCAAAGAGAGTGAGATGCCAGCTCCTTTCATTCAGTCAGTAGCTTCAATCATTTCTGGACGTTTTTCAATGGCAAAAATCAATGAATATTGTAAATGCACAAACAGTAATTTCTCCGCATTGCAAGGTGCAATTCTGAAATTTTTTGCTTTTTCCTGCTCCTCTTAGCATGATAAAGAAGATTCACAGAGAGTGAGATGCCAGCTACTTTCATTCAGTCAGTAGCTTCAATCATTTCTGGTATATGAATAACATGATGTTTTTCAATGGCAAAAATCAATGAATATTGTAAATGCACAAACAGTAATTTCTCCGCATTGCAAGGTGCAATTCTGAAATTTTTTGCTTTTTCCTGCTCCTCTTAGCATGATAAAGAAGATTCAAAGAGAGTGAGATGCCAGCTCCTTTCATTCAGTCAGTAGCTTCAATCATTTCTGGACGTTTTTCAATGGCAAAAATCAATGAATATTGTAAATGCACAAACAGTAATTTCTCCGCATTGCAAGGTGCAATTCTGAAATTTTTTGCTTTTTCCTGCTCCTCTTAGCATGATAAACAAGATTCAAAGAGAGTGAGATGCCAGCTCCTTTCATTCAGTCAGTAGCTTCAATCATTTCTGGACGTTTTTCAATGGCAAAAATCATTGAATATTGTAAATGCACAAACAGTAATTTCTCCGCATTGCAAGGTGCAATTCTGAAATTTTTTACTTTTTCCTGCTCCTCTTAGCATGATAAAGAAGATTCAAAGAGAGTGAGATGCCAGCTCCTTTCATTCAGTCAGTAGCTTCAATCATTTCTGGTATATGAATAACATGATGTTTTTCAATCGCAAAAATCAATGAATATTGTAAATGCACAAACAGTAATTTCTCCGCATTGCAAGGTGCAATTCTGAAATTTTTTGCTTTTTCCTGCTCCTCTTAGCATGATAAAGAAGATTCAAAGAGAGTGAGATGCCAGCTCCTTTCATTCAGTCAGTAGCTTCAATCATTTCTGGATGTTTTTCAATGGCAAAAATCAATGAATATTGTAAATGCACAAACAGTAATTTCTCCGCATTGCAAGGTGCAATTCTGAAATTTTTTGCTTTTTCCTGCTCCTCTTAGCATGATAAAGAAGATTCAAAGAGAGTGAGATGCCAGCTCCTTTCCTTCAGTCAGTAGCTTCAATCATTTCTGGTATATGAATAACATGATGTTTTTCAATGGCAACAATCAATGAATTTTGTAAATGCACAAACAGTAATTTCTCCGCATTGCAAGGCGCAATTCTGAAATTTTTTGCTTTTTCCTGCTCCTCTTAGCATGATAAAGAAGATTCAAAGAGAGTGAGATGCCAGCTCCTTTCATTCAGTCAGTAGCTTCAATCATTTCTGGACATTTTTCAATGGCAAAAATCAATGAATATTGTAAATGCACAAACAGTAATTTCTCCGCATTGCAAGGTGCAATTCTGAAATTTTTTGCTTTTTCCTGCTCCTCTTAGCATGATAAAGAAGATTCAAAGAGAGTGAGATGCCAGCTCCTTTCATTCAGTCAGTAGCTTCAATCATTTCTGGACGTTTTTCAATGGCAAAAATCAATGAATATTGTAAATGCACAAACAGTAATTTCTCCGCATTGCAAGGTGCAATTCTGAAATTTTTTGCTTTTTCCTGCTCCTCTTAGCATGATAAAGAAGATTCAAAGAGAGTGATATTCCAGCTCTTTTCATTCAGTCAGTACCTTCAATCATTTCTGGACGTTTTTCAATGGCAAAAATCAATGAATATTGTAAATGCACAAACAGTAATTTCTCCGCATTGCAAGGTGCAATTCTGAAATTTTTTGCTTTTTCCTGCTCCTCTTAGCATGATAAAGAATATTCAAAGAGAGTGAGATGCCAGCTCCTTTCATTCAGTCAGTAGCTTCAATCATTTCTGGACGTTTTTCAATGGCAAAAATCAATGAATATTGTAAATGCACAAACTGTAATTTCTCCGCATTGCAAGGTGCAATTCTGAAATTTTTTGCTTTTTCCTGCTCCTCTTAGCATGATAAAGAAGATTCAAAGAGAGTGAGATGCCAGCTCCTTTCATTCAGTCAGTAGCTTCAATCATTTCTGGATGTTTTTCAATGGCAAAAATCAATGAATATTGTAAATGCACAAACAGTAATTTCTCCGCATTGCAAGGTGCAATTCTGAAATTTTTTGCTTTTTCCTGCTCCTCTTAGCATGATAAAGAAGATTCAAAGAGAGTGAGATGCCAGCTCCTTTCCTTCAGTCAGTAGCTTCAATCATTTCTGGTATATGAATAACATGATTTTTTTCAATGGCAAAAATCAATGAATTTTGTAAATGCACAAACAGTAATTTCTCCGCATTGCAAGGCGCAATTCTGAAATTTTTTGCTTTTTCCTGCTCCTCTTAGCATGATAAAGAAGATTCAAAGAGAGTGAGATGCCAGCTCCTTTCATTCAGTCAGTAGCTTCAATCATTTCTGGACATTTTTCAATGGCAAAAATCAATGAATATTGTAAATGCACAAACAGTAATTTCTCCGCATTGCAAGGTGCAATTCTGAAATTTTTTGCTTTTTCCTGCTCCTCTTAGCATGATAAAGAAGATTCAAAGAGAGTGAGATGCCAGCTCCTTTCATTCAGTCAGTAGCTTCAATCATTTCTGGACGTTTTTCAATGGCAAAAATCAATGAATATTGTAAATGCACAAACAGTAATTTCTCCGCATTGCAAGGTGCAATTCTGAAATTTTTTGCTTTTTCCTGCTCCTCTTAGCATGATAAAGAAGATTCAAAGAGAGTGATATTCCAGCTCCTTTCATTCAGTCAGTACCTTCAATCATTTCTGGACGTTTTTCAATGGCAAAAATCAATGAATATTGTAAATGCACAAACAGTAATTTCTCCGCATTGCAAGGTGCAATTCTGAAATTTTTTGCTTTTTCCTGCTCCTCTTAGCATGATAAAGAATATTCAAAGAGAGTGAGATGCCAGCTCCTTTCATTCAGTCAGTAGCTTCAATCATTTCTGGACGTTTTTCTATGGCAAAAATCAATGAATATTGTAAATGCACAAACTGTAATTTCTCCGCATTGCAAGGTGCAATTCTGAAATTTTTTGCTTTTTCCTGCTCCTCTTAGCATGATAAAGAAGATTCAAAGAGAGTGAGATGCCAGCTCCTTTCATTCAGTCAGTAGCTTCAATCATTTCTGGTATATGAATAACATGATGTTTTTCAATAGCAAAAATCAATGAATATTGTAAATGCACAAACAGTAATTTCTCCGCATTGCAAGGTGCAATTCTGAAATTTTTTGCTTTTTCCTGCTCCTCTTAGCATGATAAAGAAGATTCAAAGAGAGTGAGATGCCAGCTCCTTTCATTCAGTCAGTAGCTTCAATCATTTCTGGACGTTTTTCAATGGCAAAAATCAATGAATATTGTAAATGCACAAACAGTAATTTCTCCGCATTGCAAGGTGCAATTCTGAAATTTTTTGCTTTTTCCTGCTCCTCTTAGCATGATAAACAAGATTCAAAGAGAGTGAGATACCAGCTCCTTTCATTCAGTCAGTAGCTTCAATCATTTCTGGACGTTTTTCAATGGCAAAAATCATTGAATATTGTAAATGCACAAACAGTAATTTCTCCGCATTGCAAGGTGCAATTCTGAAATTTTTTACTTTTTCCTGCTCCTCTTAGCATGATAAAGAAGATTCAAAGAGAGTGAGATGCCAGCTCCTTTCATTCAGTCAGTAGCTTCAATCATTTCTGGTATATGAATAACATGATGTTTTTCAATCGCAAAAATCAATGAATATTGTAAATGCACAAACAGTAATTTCTCCGCATTGCAAGGTGCAATTCTGAAATTTTTTGCTTTTTCCTGCTCCTCTTAGCATGATAAAGAAGATTCAAAGAGAGTGAGATGCCAGCTCCTTTCATTCAGTCAGTAGCTTCAATCATTTCTGGACGTTTTTCAATGGCAAAAATCAATGAATATTGTAAATGCACAAACAGTAATTTCTCCGCATTGCAAGGTGCAATTCTGAAATTTTTTGCTTTTTCCTGCTCCTCTTAGCATGATAAAGAAGATTCAAAGAGAGTGAGATGCCAGCTCCTTTCCTTCAGTCAGTAGCTTCAATCATTTCTGGTATATGAATAACATGATGTTTTTCAATGGCAAAAATCAATGAATTTTGTAAATGCACAAACAGTAATTTCTCCGCATTGCAAGGCGCAATTCTGAAATTTTTTGCTTTTTCCTGCTCCTCTTAGCATGATAAAGAAGATTCAAAGAGAGTGAGATGCCAGCTCCTTTCATTCAGTCAGTAGCTTCAATCATTTCTGGACATTTTTCAATGGCAAAAATCAATGAATATTGTAAATGCACAAACAGTAATTTCTCCGCATTGCAAGGTGCAATTCTGAAATTTTTTGCTTTTTCCTGCTCCTCTTAGCATGATAAAGAAGATTCAAAGAGAGTGAGATGCCAGCTCCTTTCATTCAGTCAGTAGCTTCTATCATTTCTGGACGTTTTTCAATGGCAAAAATCAATGAATATTGTAAATGCACAAACAGTAATTTCTCCGCATTGCAAGGTGCAATTCTGAAATTTTTTGCTTTTTCCTGCTCCTCTTAGCATGATAAAGAAGATTCAAAGAGAGTGAGGTGCCAGCTCCTTTCATTCAGTCAGGAGCTTCAAACATTTCTGGTATATGAATAACATGTTTTTCAATGGCAAAAATCAATGAATATTGTAAATGCACAAACAGTAATTTCTCCGCATTGCAAGGTGCAATTCTGAAATTTTTTGCTTTTTCCTGCTCCTCTTAGCATGATAAAGAAGATTCAAAGAGAGTGAGATGCCAGCTCCCTTCATTCAGTCAGTAGCTTCAATCATTTCTGGACGTTTTTCAATGGCAAAAATCAATGAATATTGTAAATGCACAAACTGTAATTTCTCCGCATTGCAAGGTGCAATTCTGAAATTTTTTGCATTTTCCTGCTCCTCTTAGCATGATAAAGAAGATTCAAAGAGAGTGAGATGCCAGCTCCTTTCATTCAGTCAGTAGCTTCAATCATTTCTGGACGTTTTTCAATGGCAAAAATCAACGAATATTGTAAATGCACAAACAGTAATTTCTCCGCATTGCAAGGTGCAATTCTGAAATTTTTTGCTTTTTCCTGCTCCTCTTAGCATGATAAAGAAGATTCAAAGAGAGTGAGATGCCAGCTCCTTTCATTCAGTCAGTAGCTTCAATCATTTCTGGACGTTTTTCAATGGCAAAAATCAATGAATATTGTAAATGCACAAACAGTAATTTCTCCGCATTGCAAGGTGCAATTCTGAAATTTTTTGCTTTTTCCTGCTCCTCTTAGCATGATAAAGAAGATTCAAAGAGAGTGAGATGCCAGCTCCTTTCATTCAGTCAGTAGCTTCAATCATTTCTGGACGTTTTTCAATGGCAAAAATCAATGAATATTGTAAATGCACAAACAGTAATTTCTCCGCATTGCAAGGTGCAATTCTGAAATTTTTTGCTTTTTCCTGCTCCTCTTAGCATGATAAAGAAGATTCAAAGAGAGTGAGATGCCAGCTCCTTTCATTCAGTCAGTAGCTTCAAACATTTCTGGTATATGAATAACATGATGTTTTTCAATGGCAAAAATCAATGAATATTGTAAATGCACAAAGAGTAATTTCTCCGCATTGCAAGGTGCAAGTCTGAAATTTTTTGCTTTTTCCTGCTCCTCTTAGCATGATAAAGAAGATTCAAAGAGAGTGAGATGCCAGCTCCTTTCATTCAGTCAGTAGCTTCAAACATTTCTGGTATATGAATAACATGATGTTTTTCAATGGCAAAAATCAATGAATATTGTAAATGCACAAACAGTAATTTCTCCGCATTGCAAGGTGCAAGTCTGAAATTTTTTGCTTTTTCCTGCTCCTCTTAGCATGATAAAGAAGATTCAAAGAGAGTGAGATGCCAGCTCCTTTCATTCAGTCAGTAGCTTCAATCATTTCTGGACGTTTTTCAATGGTAAAAATCAATGAATATTGTAAATGCACAAACAGTAATTTCTCCACATTGCAAGGTGCAATTCTGAAATTTTTTGCTTTTTCCTGCTCCTCTTAGCATGATAAAGAAGATTCAAAGAGAGTGAGATGCCAGCTCCTTTCATTCAGTCAGTAGCTTCAAACATTTCTGGTATATGAATAACATGATGTTTTTCAATGGCAAAAATCAATGAATATTGTAAATGCACAAACAGTAATTTCTCCGCATTGCAAGGTGCAATTCTGAAATTTTTTGCTTTTTCCTGCTCCTCTTAGCATGATAAAGAAGATTCAAAGAGAGTGAGATGCCAGCTTCTTTCATTCAGTCAGTAGCTTCAATCATTTCTGGATGTTTTTCAATGGCAAAAATCAATGAATATTGTAAATGCACAAACTGTAATTTCTCCGCATTGCAAGGTGCAATTCTGAAATTTTTTGCTTTTTCCTGCTCCTCTTAGCATGATAAAGAAGATTCAAAGAGAGTGAGATGCCAGCTCCTTTCATTCAGTCAGTAGCTTCAATCATTTCTGGACGTTTTTCAATGGCAAAAATCAATGAATATTGTAAATGCACAAACAGTAATTTCTCCGCATTGCAAGGTGCAATTCTGAAATTTTTTGCTTTTTCCTGCTCCTCTTAGCATGATAAAGAAGATTCAAAGAGAGTGAGATGCCAGCTCCTTTCATTCAGTCAGTACCTTCAATCATTTCTGGACGTTTTTCAATGGCAAAAATCAATGAATATTGTAAATGCACAAACAGTAATTTCTCCGCATTGCAAGGTGCAATTCTGAAATTTTTTGCTTTTTCCCGCTCCTCTTAGCATGATAAAGAAGATTCAAAGAGAGTGAGGTGCCAGCTCCTTTCATTCAGTCAGTAGCTTCAAACATTTCTGGTATATGAATAACATGTTTTTCAATGGCAAAAATCAATGAATATTGTAAATGCACAAACAGTAATTTCTCCGCATTGCAACGTGCAATTCTGAAATTTTTTGCTTTTTCCTGCTCCTCTTAGCATGATAAAGAAGATTCAAAGAGAGTGAGATGCCAGCTCCTTTCATTCAGTCAGTAGCTTCAATCATTTCTGGACGTTTTTCAATGGCAAAAATCAATGAATATTGTAAATGCACAAACAGTAATTTCTCCGCATTGCAAGGTGCAATTCTGAAATTTTTTGCTTTTTCCTGCTCCTCTTAGCATGATAAAGAAGATACAAAGAGAGTGAGATGCCAGCTCCTTTCATTCAGTCAGTAGCTTCAATCATTTCTGGACGTTTTTCAATGGCAAAAATCAATGAATATTGTAAATGCACAAACAGTAATTTCTCCGCATTGCAAGGTGCAATTCTGAAATTTTTTGCTTTTTCCTGCTCCTCTTAGCAGGATAAAGAAGATTCAAAGAGCGTGAGATGCCAGCTCCTTTCATTCAGTCAGTGGCTTCAAACATTTCTGGTATATGAATAACATGATGTTTTTCAATGGCAAAAATCAATGAATATTGTAAATGCACAAACAGTAATTTCTCCGCATTGCAAGGTGCAAGTCTGAAATTTTTTGCTTTTTCCTGCTCCTCTTAGCATGATAAAGAAGATTCAAAGAGAGTGAGATGCCAGCTACTTTCATTCAGTCAGTAGCTTCAATCATTTCTGGACGTTTTTCAATGGTAAAAATCAATGAATATTGTAAATGCACAAACAGTAATTTCTCCACATTGCAATGTGCAATTCTAAAATTTTTTGCTTTTTCCTGCTCCTCTTAGCATGATAAAGAAGATTCAAAGAGAGTGAGATGCCAGCTCCTTTCATTCAGTCAGTACCTTCAATCATTTCTGGACGTTTTTCAATGGCAAAAATCAATGAATATTGTAAATGCACAAACAGTAATTTCTCCGCATTGCAAGGTGCAAGTCTGAAAATTTTTGCTTTTTCCTGCTCCTCTTAGCATGATAAAGAAGATTCAAAGAGAGTGAGATGCCAGCTACTTTCATTCAGTCAGTAGCTTCAATCATTTCTGGACGTTTTTCAATGGTAAAAATCAATGAATATTGTAAATGCACAAACAGTAATTTCTCCACATTGCAAGGTGCAATTCTGAAATTTTTTGCTTTTTCCTGCTCCTCTTAGCATGATAAAGAACATTCAAAGAGAGTGAGATGCCAGCTCCTTTCATTCAGTCAGTAGCTTCAATCATTTCTGGACGTTTTTCAATGGCAAAAATCAATGAATATTGTAAATGCACAAACAGTAATTTCTCCGCATTGCAAGGTGCAATTCTGAAATTTTTTGCTTTTTCCTGCTCCTCTTAGCATGATAAAGAAGATTCAAAGAGAGTGAGATGCCAGCTCCTTTCATTCAGTCAGTACCTTCAATCATTTCTGGACGTTTTTCAATGGCAAAAATCAATGAATATTGTAAATGCACAAACAGTAATTTCTCCGCATTGCAAGGTGCAATTCTGAAATTTTTTGCTTTTTCTCGCTCCTCTTAGCATGATAAAGAAGATTCAAAGAGAGTGAGGTGCCAGCTCCTTTCATTCAGTCAGTAGCTTCAAACATTTCTGGTATATGAATAACATGTTTTTCAATGGCAAAAATCAATGAATATTGTAAATGCACAAACAGTAATTTCTCCGCATTGCAAGGTGCAATTCTGAAATTTTTTGCTTTTTCCTGCTCCTCTTAGCATGATAAAGAAGATTCAAAGAGAGTGAGATGCCAGCTCCTTTCATTCAGTCAGTAGCTTCAATCATTTCTGGACGTTTTTCAATGGCAAAAATCAATGAATATTGTAAATGCACAAACAGTAATTTCTCCGCATTGCAAGGTGCAATTCTGAAATTTTTTGCTTTTTCCTGCTCCTCTTAGCATGATAAAGAAGATTCAAAGAGAGTGAGATGCCAGCTCCTTTCATTCAGTCAGTAGCTTCAATCATTTCTGGACGTTTTTCAATGGCAAAAATCAATGAATATTGTAAATGCACAAACAGTAATTTCTCCGCATTGCAAGGTGCAATTCTGAAATTTTTTGCTTTTTCCTGCTCCTCTTAGCATGATAAAGAAGATTCAAAGAGAGTGAGATGCCAGCTCCTTTCATTCAGTCAGTAGCTTCAAACATTTCTGGTATATGAATAACATAATGTTTTTCAATGGCAAAAATCAATGAATATTGTAAATGCACAAACAGTAATTTCTCCGCATTGCAAGGTGCAAGTCTGAAATTTTTTGCTTTTTCCTGCTCCTCTTAGCATGATAAAGAAGATTCAAAGAGAGTGAGATGCCAGCTACTTTCATTCAGTCAGTAGCTTCAATCATTTCTGGACGTTTTTCAATGGCAAAAATCAATGAATATTGTAAATGCACAAACTGTAATTTCTCCGCATTGCAAGGTGCAATTCTGAAATTTTTTGCATTTTCCTGCTCCTCTTAGCATGATAAAGAAGATTCAAAGAGAGTGAGATGCCAGCTCCTTTCATTCAGTCAGTAGCTTCAATCATTTCTGGACGTTTTTCAATGGCAAAAATCAACGAATATTGTAAATGCACAAACAGTAATTTCTCCGCATTGCAAGGTGCAATTCTGAAATTTTTTGCTTTTTCCTGCTCCTCTTAGCATGATAAAGAAGATTCAAAGAGAGTGAGATGCCAGCTCCTTTCATTCAGTCAGTAGCTTCAAACATTTCTGGTATATGAATAACATAATGTTTTTCAATGGCAAAAATCAATGAATATTGTAAATGCACAAACAGTAATTTCTCCGCATTGCAAGGTGCAAGTCTGAAATTTTTTGCTTTTTCCTGCTCCTCTTAGCATGATAAAGAAGATTCAAAGAGAGTGAGATGCCAGCTACTTTCATTCAGTCAGTAGCTTCAATCATTTCTGGACGTTTTTCAATGGCAAAAATCAATGAATATTGTAAATGCACAAACTGTAATTTCTCCGCATTGCAAGGTGCAATTCTGAAATTTTTTGCATTTTCCTGCTCCTCTTAGCATGATAAAGAAGATTCAAAGAGAGTGAGATGCCAGCTCCTTTCATTCAGTCAGTAGCTTCAATCATTTCTGGACGTTTTTCAATGGCAAAAATCAACGAATATTGTAAATGCACAAACAGTAATTTCTCCGCATTGCAAGGTGCAATTCTGAAATTTTTTGCTTTTTCCTGCTCCTCTTAGCATGATAAAGAAGATTCAAAGAGAGTGAGATGCCAGCTCCTTTCATTCAGTCAGTAGCTTCAATCATTTCTGGACGTTTTTCAATGGCAAAAATCAATGAATATTGTAAATGCACAAAC
The DNA here is from genome assembly GCF_046119375.1 of Phyllobates terribilis. NCBI lineage: Eukaryota > Metazoa > Chordata > Amphibia > Anura > Dendrobatidae > Phyllobates > Phyllobates terribilis. The sequence goes on from NW_027364398.1 coordinate 59,863, forward strand.
AGTAATTTCTCCGCATTGCAAGGTGCAATTCTGAAATTTTTTGCTTTTTCCTGCTCCTCTTAGCATGATAAAGAAGATTCAAAGAGAGTGAGATGCCAGCTCCTTTCATTCAGTCAGTAGCTTCAATCATTTCTGGACGTTTTTCAATGGCAAAAATCAATGAATATTGTAAATGCACAAACAGTAATTTCTCCGCATTGCAAGGTGCAATTCTGAAATTTTTTGCTTTTTCCTGCTCCTCTTAGCATGATAAAGAAGATTCAAAGAGAGTGAGATGCCAGCTCCTTTCATTCAGTCAGTAGCTTCAAACATTTCTGGTATATGAATAACATGATGTTTTTCAATGGCAAAAATCAATGAATATTGTAAATGCACAAACAGTAATTTCTCCGCATTGCAAGGTGCAAGTCTGAAATTTTTTGCTTTTTCCTGCTCCTCTTAGCATGATAAAGAAGATTCAAAGAGAGTGAGATGCCAGCTCCTTTCATTCAGTCAGTAGCTTCAATCATTTCTGGACGTTTTTCAATGGTAAAAATCAATGAATATTGTAAATGCACAAACAGTAATTTCTCCACATTGCAATGTGCAATTCTAAAATTTTTTGCTTTTTCCTGCTCCTCTTAGCATGATAAAGAAGATTCAAAGAGAGTGAGATGCCAGCTCCTTTCATTCAGTCAGTACCTTCAATCATTTCTGGACGTTTTTCAATGGCAAAAATCAATGAATATTGTAAATGCACAAACAGTAATTTCTCCGCATTGCAAGGTGCAAGTCTGAAAATTTTTGCTTTTTCCTGCTCCTCTTAGCATGATAAAGAAGATTCAAAGAGAGTGAGATGCCAGCTACTTTCATTCAGTCAGTAGCTTCAATCATTTCTGGACGTTTTTCAATGGTAAAAATCAATGAATATTGTAAATGCACAAACAGTAATTTCTCCACATTGCAAGGTGCAATTCTGAAATTTTTTGCTTTTTCCTGCTCCTCTTAGCATGATAAAGAACATTCAAAGAGAGTGAGATGCCAGCTCCTTTCATTCAGTCAGTAGCTTCAATCATTTCTGGACGTTTTTCAATGGCAAAAATCAATGAATATTGTAAATGCACAAACAGTAATTTCTCCGCATTGCAAGGTGCAATTCTGAAATTTTTTGCTTTTTCCTGCTCCTCTTAGCATGATAAAGAAGATTCAAAGAGAGTGAGATGCCAGCTCCTTTCATTCAGTCAGTACCTTCAATCATTTCTGGACGTTTTTCAATGGCAAAAATCAATGAATATTGTAAATGCACAAACAGTAATTTCTCCGCATTGCAACGTGCAATTCTGAAATTTTTTGCTTTTTCTCGCTCCTCTTAGCATGATAAAGAAGATTCAAAGAGAGTGAGGTGCCAGCTCCTTTCATTCAGTCAGTAGCTTCAAACATTTCTGGTATATGAATAACATGTTTTTCAATGGCAAAAATCAATGAATATTGTAAATGCACAAACAGTAATTTCTCCGCATTGCAAGGTGCAATTCTGAAATTTTTTGCTTTTTCCTGCTCCTCTTAGCATGATAAAGAAGATTCAAAGAGAGTGAGATGCCAGCTCCTTTCATTCAGTCAGTAGCTTCAATCATTTCTGGACGTTTTTCAATGGCAAAAATCAATGAATATTGTAAATGCACAAACAGTAATTTCTCCGCATTGCAAGGTGCAATTCTGAAATTTTTTGCTTTTTCCTGCTCCTCTTAGCATGATAAAGAAGATTCAAAGAGAGTGAGATGCCAGCTCCTTTCATTCAGTCAGTAGCTTCAATCATTTCTGGACGTTTTTCAATGGCAAAAATCAATGAATATTGTAAATGCACAAACAGTAATTTCTCCGCATTGCAAGGTGCAATTCTGAAATTTTTTGCTTTTTCCTGCTCCTCTTAGCATGATAAAGAAGATTCAAAGAGAGTGAGATGCCAGCTCCTTTCATTCAGTCAGTAGCTTCAAACATTTCTGGTATATGAATAACATAATGTTTTTCAATGGCAAAAATCAATGAATATTGTAAATGCACAAACAGTAATTTCTCCGCATTGCAAGGTGCAAGTCTGAAATTTTTTGCTTTTTCCTGCTCCTCTTAGCATGATAAAGAAGATTCAAAGAGAGTGAGATGCCAGCTACTTTCATTCAGTCAGTAGCTTCAATCATTTCTGGACGTTTTTCAATGGTAAAAATCAATGAATATTGTAAATGCACAAACAGTAATTTCTCCACATTGCAATGTGCAATTCTAAAATTTTTTGCTTTTTCCTGCTCCTCTTAGCATGATAAAGAAGATTCAAAGAGAGTGAGATGCCAGCTCCTTTCATTCAGTCAGTAGCTTCAAACATTTCTGGTATATGAATAACATGATGTTTTTCAATGGCAAAAATCAATGAATATTGTAAATGCACAAACAGTAATTTCTCCGCATTGCAAGGTGCAATTCTGAAATTTTTTGCTTTTTCCTGCTCCTCTTAGCATGATAAAGAAGATTCAAAGAGAGTGAGATGCCAACTCCTTTCATTCAGTCAGTAGCTTCAAACATTTCTGGTATATGAATAACATGATGTTTTTCAATGGCAAAAATCAATGAATATTGTAAATGCACAAACAGTAATTTCTCCGCATTGCAAGGTGCAATTCTGAAATTTTTTGCTTTTTCCTGCTCCTCTTAGCATGATAAAGAAGATTCAAAGAGAGTGAGATGCCAGCTCCTTTCATTCAGTCAGTAGCTTCAATCATTTCTGGACGTTTTTCAATGGCAAAAATCAATGAATATTGTAAATGCACAAACAGTAATTTCTCCGCATTGCAAGGTGCAATTCTGAAATTTTTTGCTTTTTCCTGCTCCTCTTAGCATGATAAAGAAGATTCAAAGAGAGTGAGATGCCAGCTCCTTTCATTCAGTCAGTAGCTTCAATCATTTCTGGACGTTTTTCAATGGCAAAAATCAATGAATATTGTAAATGCACAAACAGTAATTTCTCCGCATTGCAAGGTGCAATTCTGAAATTTTTTGCTTTTTCCTGCTCCTCTTAGCATGATAAAGAAGATTCAAAGAGAGTGAGATGCCAGCTCCTTTGATTCAGTCAGTAGCTTCAAACATTTCTGGTATATGAATAACATGATGTTTTTCAATGGCAAAAATCAATGAATATTGTAAATGCACAAACAGTAATTTCTCCGCATTGCAAGGTGCAAGTCTGAAATTTTTTGCTTTTTCCTGCTCCTCTTAGCATGATAAAGAAGTCAGTAGCTTCAATCATTTCTGGACGTTTTTCAATGGCAAAAATCAATGAATATTGTAAATGCACAAACAGTAATTTCTCCGCATTGCAAGGTGCAATTCTGAAATTTTTTGCTTTTTCCTGCTCCTCTTAGCATGATAAACAAGATTCAAAGAGAGTGAGATGCCAGCTCCTTTCATTCAGTCAGTAGCTTCAATCATTTCTGGACGTTTTTCAATGGCAAAAATCAATGAATATTGTAAATGCACAAACAGTAATTTCTCCGCATTGCAAGGTGCAATTCTGAAATTTTTTGCTTTTTCCTGCTCCTCTTAGCATGATAAAGAAGATTCAAAGAGAGTGAGATGCCAGCTCCTTTCATTCAGTCAGTAGCTTCAAACATTTCTGGTATATGAATAACATGATGTTTTTCAATGGCAAAAATCAATGAATATTGTAAATGCACAAACAGTAATTTCTCCGCATTGCAAGGTGCAAGTCTGAAATTTTTTGCTTTTTCCTGCTCCTCTTAGCATGATAAAGAAGATTCAAAGAGAGTGAGATGCCAGCTACTTTCATTCAGTCAGTAGCTTCAATCATTTCTGGACGTTTTTCAATGGTAAAAATCAATGAATATTGTAAATGCAAAAACAGTAATTTCTCCACATTGCAAGGTGCAATTCTGAAATTTTTTGCTTTTTCCTGCTTCTCTTAGCATGATAAAGAAGATTCAAAGAGAGTGAGATGCCAGCTCCTTTCATTCAGTCAGTAGCTTCAAACATTTCTGGTATATGAATAACATGATGTTTTTCAATGGCAAAAATCAATGAATATTGTAAATGCACAAACAGTAATTTCTCTGGATTGCAAGGTGCAATTCTGAAATTTTTTGCTTTTTCCTGCTCCTCTTAGCATGATAAAGAAGATTCAAAGAGAGTGAGATGCCAGCTACTTTCATTCAGTCAGTAGCTTCAATCATTTCTGGACGTTTTTCAATGGTAAAAATGAATGAATATTGTAAATGCACAAACAGTAATTTCTCCACATTGCAAGGTGCAATTCTGAAATTTTTTGCTTTTTCCTGCTCCTCTTAGCATGATAAAGAAGATTCAAAGAGAGTGAGATGCCAGCTCCTTTCATTCAGTCAGTAGCTTCAATCATTTCTGGACGTTTTTCAATGGCAAAAATCAATGAATATTGTAAATGCACAAACAGTAATTTCTCCGCATTGCAAGGTGCAATTCTGAAATTTTTTGCTTTTTCCTGCTCCTCTTAGCATGATAAACAAGATTCAAAGAGAGTGAGATGCCAGCTCCTTTCATTCAGTCAGTAGCTTCAATCATTTCTGGACGTTTTTCAATGGCAAAAATCAATGAATATTGTAAATGCACAAACAGTAATTTCTCCGCATTGCAAGGTGCAATTCTGAAATTTTTTGCTTTTTCCTGCTCCTCTTAGAATGATAAAGAAGATTCAAAGAGAGTGAGATGCCAGCTCCTTTCATTCAGTCAGTAGCTTCAAACATTTCTGGTATATGAATAACATGATGTTTTTCAATGGCAAAAATCAATGAATATTGTAAATGCACAAACAGTAATTTCTCCGCATTGCAAGGTGCAAGTCTGAAATTTTTTGCTTTTTCCTGCTCCTCTTAGCATGATAAAGAAGATTCAAAGAGAGTGAGATGCCAGCTACTTTCATTCAGTCAGTAGCTTCAATCATTTCTGGACGTTTTTCAATGGTAAAAATCAATGAATATTGTAAATGCAAAAACAGTAATTTCTCCACATTGCAAGGTGCAATTCTGAAATTTTTTGCTTTTTCCTGCTTCTCTTAGCATGATAAAGAAGATTCAAAGAGAGTGAGATGCCAGCTCCTTTCATTCAGTCAGTAGCTTCAAACATTTCTGGTATATGAATAACATGATGTTTTTCAATGGCAAAAATCAATGAATATTGTAAATGCACAAACAGTAATTTCTCTGGATTGCAAGGTGCAATTCTGAAATTTTTTGCTTTTTCCTGCTCCTCTTAGCATGATAAAGAAGATTCAAAGAGAGTGAGATGCCAGCTACTTTCATTCAGTCAGTAGCTTCAATCATTTCTGGACGTTTTTCAATGGTAAAAATCAATGAATATTGTAAATGCACAAACAGTAATTTCTCCACATTGCAAGGTGCAATTCTGAAATTTTTTGCTTTTTCCTGCTCCTCTTAGCATGATAAAGAAGATTCAAAGAGAGTGAGATGCCAGCTCCTTTCATTCAGTCAGTAGCTTCAAACATTTCTGGTATATGAATAACATGATGTTTTTCAATGGCAAAAATCAATGAATATTGTAAATGCACAAACAGTAATTTCTCCGCATTGCAAGGTGCAATTCTGAAATTTTTTGCTTTTTCCTGCTCCACTTAGCATGATAAAGAAGATTCAAAGAGAGTGAGATGCCAGCTCCTTTCATTCAGTCAGTAGCTTCAATCATTTCTGGACGTTTTTCAATGGTAAAAATCAATGAATATTGTAAATGCAAAAACAGTAATTTCTCCACATTGCAAGGTGCAATTCTGAAATTTTTTGCTTTTTCCTGCTTCTCTTAGCATGATAAAGAAGATTCAAAGAGAGTGAGATGCCAGCTCCTTTCATTCAGTCAGTAGCTTCAAACATTTCTGGTATATGAATAACATGATGTTTTTCAATGGCAAAAATCAATGAATATTGTAAATGCACAAACAGTAATTTCTCTGGATTGCAAGGTGCAATTCTGAAATTTTTTGCTTTTTCCTGCTCCTCTTAGCATGATAAAGAAGATTCAAAGAGAGTGAGATGCCAGCTACTTTCATTCAGTCAGTAGCTTCAATCATTTCTGGACATTTTTCAATGGTAAAAATCAATGAATATTGTAAATGCACAAACAGTAATTTCTCCACATTGCAAGGTGCAATTCTGAAATTTTTTGCTTTTTCCTGCTCCTCTTAGCATGATAAAGAAGATTCAAAGAGAGTGAGATGCCAGCTCCTTTCATTCAGTCAGTAGCTTCAAACATTTCTGGTATATGAATAACATGATGTTTTTCAATGGCAAAAATCAATGAATATTGTAAATGCACAAACAGTAATTTCTCCGCATTGCAAGGTGCAATTCTGAAATTTTTTGCTTTTTCCTGCTCCACTTAGCATGATAAAGAAGATTCAAAGAGAGTGAGATGCCAGCTCCTTTCATTCAGTCAGTAGCTTCAATCATTTCTGGACGTTTTTCAATGGCAAAAATCAATGAATATTGTAAATGCACAAACAGTAATTTCTCCGCATTGCAAGGTGCAATTCTGAAATTTTTTGCTTTTTCCTGCTCCTCTTAGCATGACAAAGAAGATTCAAAGAGAGTAAGATGCCAGCTCCTTTCATTCAGTCAGTAGCTTCTATCATTTCTGGTATATGAATAACATGATGTTTTTCAATGGCAAAAATCAATGAATATTGTAAATGCACAAACAGTAATTTCTCCGCATTGCAAGGTGCAATTCTGAAATTTTTTGCTTTTTCCTGCTCCTCTTAGCATGATAAAGAAGATTCAAAGAGAGTGAGATGCCAGCTCCTTTCATTCAGTCAGTAGCTTCAATCATTTCTGGACGTTTTTCAATGGCAAAAATCAATGAATATTGTAAATGCACAAACAGTAATTTCTCCGCGTTGCAAGGTGCAATTCTGAAATTTTTTGCTTTTTCCTGCTCCTCTTAGCATGATAAAGAAGATTCAAAGAGAGTGAGATGCCAGCTCCTTTCATTCAGTCAGTAGCTTCAATCATTTCTGGATGTTTTTCAATGGCAAAAATCAATGAATATTGTAAATGCACAAACTGTAATTTCTCCGCATTGCAAGGTGCAATTCTGAAATTTTTTGCTTTTTCCTGCTCCTCTTAGCATGATAAAGAAGATTCAAAGAGAGTGAGATGCCAGCTCCTTTCATTCAGTCAGTAGCTTCAATCATTTCTGGACGTTTTTCAATGGCAAAAATCAATGAATATTGTAAATGCACAAACAGTAATTTCTCCGCATTGCAAGGTGCAATTCTGAAATTTTTTGCTTTTTCCTGCTCCTCTTAGCATGATAAAGAAGATTCAAAGAGAGTGAGATGCCAGCTCCTTTCATTCAGTCAGTACCTTCAATCATTTCTGGATGTTTTTCAATGGCAAAAATCAATGAATATTGTAAATGCACAAACAGTAATTTCTCCGCATTGCAAGGTGCAATTCTGAAATTTTTTTGCTTTTTCCCGCTCCTCTTAGCATGATAAAGAAGATTCAAAGAGAGTGAGGTGCCAGCTCCTTTCATTCAGTCAGTAGCTTCAAACATTTCTGGTATATGAATAACATGTTTTTCAATGGCAAAAATCATTGAATATTGTAAATGCACAAACAGTAATTTCTCCGCATTGCAAGGTGCAATTCTGAAATTTTTTGATTTTTCCTGCTCCTCTTAGCATGATAAAGAAGATTCAAAGAGAGTGAGATGCCAGCTCCTTTCATTCAGTCAGTAGCTTCAATCATTTCTGGACGTTTTTCAATGGCAAAAATCAATGAATATTGTAAATGCACAAACAGTAATTTCTCCGCATTGCAAGGTGCAATTCTGAAATTTTTTGCTTTTTCCTGCTCCTCTTAGCATGATAAAGAAGATTCAAAGAGAGTGAGATGCCAGCTCCTTTCATTCAGTCAGTAGCTTCAATCATTTCTGGACGTTTTTCAATGGCAAAAATCAATGAATATTGTAAATGCACAAACAGTAATTTCTCCGCATTGCAAGGTGCAATTCTGAAATTTTTTGCTTTTTCCTGCTCCTCTTAGCATGATAAAGAAGATTCAAAGAGAGTGAGATGCCAGCTCCTTTCATTCAGTCAGTAGCTTCAAACATTTCTGGTATATGAATAACATGATGTTTTTCAATGGCAAAAATCAATGAATATTGTAAATGCACAAACAGTAATTTCTCCGCATTGCAAGGTGCAAGTCTGAAATTTTTTGCTTTTTCCTGCTCCTCTTAGCATGATAAAGAAGATTCAAAGAGAGTGAGATGCCAGCTACTTTCATTCAGTCAGTAGCTTCAATCATTTCTGGACGTTTTTCAATGGTAAAAATCAATGAATATTGTAAATGCACAAACAGTAATTTCTCCACATTGCAAGGTGCAATTCTGAAATTTTTTGCTTTTTCCTGCTCCTCTTAGCATGATAAAGAAGATTCAAAGAGAGTGAGATGCCAGCTCCTTTCATTCAGTCAGTAGCTTCAAACATTTCTGGTATATGAATAACATGATGTTTTTCAATGGCAAAAATCAATGAATATTGTAAATGCACAAACAGTAATTTCTCCGCATTGCAAGGTGCAATTCTGAAATTTTTTGCTTTTTCCTGCTCCTCTTAGCATGATAAAGAAGATTCAAAGAGAGTGAGATGCCAGCTCCTTTCATTCAGTCAGTAGCTTCAAACATTTCTGGTATATGAATAACATGATGTTTTTCAATGGCAAAAATCAATGAATATTGTAAATGCACAAAGAGTAATTTCTCCGCATTGCAAGGTGCAATTCTGAAATTTTTTGCTTTTTCCTGCTCCTCTTAGCATGATAAAGAAGATTCAAAGAGAGTGAGATGCCAGCTCCTTTCATTCAGTCAGTAGCTTCAATCATTTCTGGACATTTTTCAATGGCAAAAATCAATGAATATTGTAAATGCACAAACAGTAATTTCTCCGCATTGCAAGGTGCAATTCTGAAATTTTTTGCTTTTTCCTGCTCCTCTTAGCATGATAAAGAAGATTCAAAGAGAGTGAGATGCCAGCTCCTTTCATTCAGTCAGTAGCTTCAATCATTTCTGGACGTTTTTCAATGGCAAAAATCAATGAATATTGTAAATGCACAAACAGTAATTTCTCCGCATTGCAAGGTGCAATTCTGAAATTTTTTGCTTTTTCCTGCTCCTCTTAGCATGATAAAGAAGATTCAAAGAGAGTGAGATGCCAGCTCCTTTCATTCAGTCAGTAGCTTCAAACATTTCTGGAATATGAATAACATGATGTTTTTCAATGGCAAAAATCAATGAATATTGTAAAAGCACAAACAGTAATTTCTCCGCATTGCAAGGTGCAATTCTGAAATTTTTTGCTTTTTCCTGCTCCTCTTAGCATGATAAAGAAGATTCAAAGAGAGTGAGATGCCAGCTCCTTTCATTCAGTCAGTAGCTTCAATCATTTCTGGACGTTTTTCAATGGCAAAAATCAATGAATATTGTAAATGCACAAACAGTAATTTCTCCGCATTGCAAGGTGCAATTCTGAAATTTTTTGCTTTTTCCTGCTCCTCTTAGCATGATAAAGAAGATTCAAAGAGAGTGAGATGCCAGCTCCTTTCATTCAGTCAGTAGCTTCAATCATTTCTGGACGTTTTTCAATGGCAAAAATCAATGAATATTGTAAATGCACAAACAGTAATTTCTCCGCATTGCAAGGTGCAATTCTGAAATTTTTTGCTTTTTCCTGCTCCTCTTAGCATGACAAAGAAGATTCAAAGAGAGTAAGATGCCAGCTCCTTTCATTCAGTCAGTAGCTTCAATCATTTCTGGTATATGAATAACATGATGTTTTTCAATGGCAAAAATCAATGAATATTGTAAATGCACAAACAGTAATTTCTCTGCATTGCAAGGTGCAATTCTGAAATTTTTTGCTTTTTCCTGCTCCTCTTAGCATGATAAAGAAGATTCAAAGAGAGTGAGATGCCAGCTCCTTTCATTCAGTCAGTAGCTTCTATCATTTCTGGACGTTTTTCAATGGCAAAAATCAATGAATATTGTAAATGCACAAACAGTAATTTCTCCGCATTGCAAGGTGCAATTCTGAAATTTTTTGCTTTTTCCTGCTCCTCTTAGCATGATAAAGAAGATTCAAAGAGAGTGAGATGCCAGCTCCTTTCATTCAGTCAGTAGCTTCAATCATTTCTGGACGTTTTTCAATGGCAAAAATCAATGAATATTGTAAATGCACAAACAGTAATTTCTCCGCATTGCAAGGTGCAATTCTGAAATTTTTTGCTTTTTCCTGCTCCTCTTAGCATGATAAAGAAGATTCAAAGAGAGTGAGATGCCAGCTCCTTTCATTCAGTCAGTAGCTTCAAACATTTCTGGTATATGAATAACATGATGTTTTTCAATGGCAAAAATCAATGAATATTGTATAAGCACAAACAGTAATTTCTCCGCATTGCAAGGTGCAATTCTGAAATTTTTTGCTTTTTCCTGCTCCTCTTAGCATGATAAAGAAGATTCAAAGAGAGTGAGATGCCAGCTCCTTTCATTCAGTCAGTAGCTTCAATCATTTCTGGACGTTTTTCAATGGCAAAAATCAATGAATATTGTAAATGCACAAACAGTAATTTCTCCGCATTGCAAGGTGCAATTCTGAAATTTTTTGCTTTTTCCTGCTCCTCTTAGCATGATAAAGAAGATTCACAGAGAGTGAGATGCCAGCTTCTTTCATTCAGTCAGTAGCTTCAATCATTTCTGGTATATGAATAACATGATGTTTTTCAATGGCAAAAATCAATGAATATTGTAAATGCACAAACAGTAATTTCTCCGCATTGCAAGTTGCAATTCTGAAATTTTTTGCTTTTTCCTGCTCCTCTTAGCAATGATAAAGAAGATTCAAAGAGAGTGAGATGCCAGCTCCTTTCATTCAGTCAGTAGCTTCAATCATTTCTGGACGTTTTTCAATGGCAAAAATCAATGAATATTGTAAATGCACAAACAGTAATTTCTCCGCATTGCAAGGTGCAATTCTGAAATTTTTTGCTTTTTCCTGCTCCTCTTAGCATGATAAAGAAGATTCAAAGAGAGTGAGATGCCAGCTCCTTTCATTCAGTCAGTAGCTTCAATCATTTCTGGACGTTTTTCAATGGCAAAAATCAATGAATATTGTAAATGCACAAACAGTAATTTCTCCGCATTGCAAGGTGCAATTCTGAAATTTTTTGCTTTTTCCTGCTCCTCTTAGCATGATAAAGAAGATTCAAAGAGAGTGAGATGCCAGCTCCTTTCATTCAGTCAGTAGCTTCAATCATTTCTGGTATATGAATAACATGATGTTTTTCAATGGCAAAAATCAATGAATATTGTAAATGCACAAACAGTAATTTCTCCGCATTGCAAGTTGCAATTCTGAAATTTTTTGCTTTTTCCTGCTCCTCTTAGCATGATAAAGAAGATTCAGAGTGAGATGCCAGCTCCTTTCATTCAGTCAGTAGCTTCAATCATTTCTGGACGTTTTTCAATGGCAAAAATCAATGAATATTGTAAATGCACAAACAGTAATTTCTCCGCATTGCAAGGTGCAATTCTGAAATTTTTTGCTTTTTCCTGCTCCTCTTAGCATGATAAAGAAGATTCAAAGAGAGTGAGATGCCAGCTCCATTCATTCAGTCAGTAGCTTCAATCATTTCTGGACGTTTTTCAATGGCAAAAATCAATGAATATTGTAAATGCACAAACAGTAATTTCTCCGCATTGCAAGGTGCAATTCTGAAATTTTTTGCTTTTTCCTGCTCCTCTTAGCATGACAAAGAAGATTCAAAGAGAGTAAGATGCCAGCTCCTTTCATTCAGTCAGTAGCTTCAATCATTTCTGGTATATGAATAACATGATGTTTTTCAATGGCAAAAATCAATGAATATTGTAAATGCACAAACAGTAATTTCTCTGCATTGCAAGGTGCAATTCTGAAATTTTTTGCTTTTTCCTGCTCCTCTTAGCATGATAAAGAAGATTCAAAGAGAGTGAGATGCCAGCTCCTTTCATTCAGTCAGTAGCTTCTATCATTTCTGGACGTTTTTCAATGGCAAAAATCAATGAATATTGTAAATGCACAAACAGTAATTTCTCCGCATTGCAAGGTGCAATTCTGAAATTTTTTGCTTTTTCCTGCTCCTCTTAGCATGATAAAGAAGATTCAAAGAGAGTGAGATGCCAGCTCCTTTCATTCAGTCAGTAGCTTCAATCATTTCTGGACGTTTTTCAATGGCAAAAATCAATGAATATTGTAAATGCACAAACAGTAATTTCTCCGCATTGCAAGGTGCAATTCTGAAATTTTTTGCTTTTTCCTGCTCCTCTTAGCATGATAAAGAAGATTCAAAGAGAGTGAGATGCCAGCTCCTTTCATTCAGTCAGTAGCTTCAAACATTTCTGGTATATGAATAACATGATGTTTTTCAATGGCAAAAATCAATGAATATTGTATAAGCACAAACAGTAATTTCTCCGCATTGCAAGGTGCAATTCTGAAATTTTTTGCTTTTTCCTGCTCCTCTTAGCATGATAAAGAAGATTCAAAGAGAGTGAGATGCCAGCTCCTTTCATTCAGTCAGTAGCTTCAATCATTTCTGGACGTTTTTCAATGGCAAAAATCAATGAATATTGTAAATGCACAAACAGTAATTTCTCCGCATTGCAAGGTGCAATTCTGAAATTTTTTGCTTTTTCCTGCTCCTCTTAGCATGATAAAGAAGATTCACAGAGAGTGAGATGCCAGCTTCTTTCATTCAGTCAGTAGCTTCAATCATTTCTGGTATATGAATAACATGATGTTTTTCAATGGCAAAAATCAATGAATATTGTAAATGCACAAACAGTAATTTCTCCGCATTGCAAGTTGCAATTCTGAAATTTTTTGCTTTTTCCTGCTCCTCTTAGCATGATAAAGAAGATTCAAAGAGAGTGAGATGCCAGCTCCTTTCATTCAGTCAGTAGCTTCAATCATTTCTGGACGTTTTTCAATGGCAAAAATCAATGAATATTGTAAATGCACAAACAGTAATTTCTCCGCATTGCAAGGTGCAATTCTGAAATTTTTTGCTTTTTCCTGCTCCTCTTAGCATGATAAAGAAGATTCAAAGAGAGTGAGATGCCAGCTCCTTTCATTCAGTCAGTAGCTTCAATCATTTCTGGACGTTTTTCAATGGCAAAAATCAATGAATATTGTAAATGCACAAACAGTAATTTCTCCGCATTGCAAGGTGCAATTCTGAAATTTTTTGCTTTTTCCTGCTCCTCTTAGCATGATAAAGAAGATTCAAAGAGAGTGAGATGCCAGCTCCTTTCATTCAGTCAGTAGCTTCAAACATTTCTGGTATATGAATAACATGATGTTTTTCAATGGCAAAAATCAATGAATATTGTAAAAGCACAAACAGTAATTTCTCCGCATTGCAAGGTGCAATTCTGAAATTTTTTGCTTTTTCCTGCTCCTCTTAGCATGATAAAGAAGATTCAAAGAGAGTGAGATGCCAGCTCCTTTCATTCAGTCAGTAGCTTCAATCATTTCTGGACGTTTTTCAATGGCAAAAATCAATGAATATTGTAAATGCACAAACAGTAATTTCTCCGCATTGCAAGGTGCAATTCTGAAATTTTTTGCTTTTTCCTGCTCCTCTTAGCATGATAAAGAAGATTCAAAGAGAGTGAGATGCCAGCTCCTTTCATTCAGTCAGTAGCTTCAATCATTTCTGGACGTTTTTCAATGGCAAAAATCAATGAATATTGTAAATGCACAAACAGTAATTTCTCCGCATTGCAAGGTGCAATTCTGAAATTTTTTGCTTTTTCCTGCTCCTCTTAGCATGATAAAGAAGATTCAAAGAGAGTGAGATGCCAGCTCCTTTCATTCAGTCAGTAGCTTCAATCATTTCTGGTATATGAATAACATGATGTTTTTCAATGGCAAAAATCAATGAATATTGTAAATGCACAAACAGTAATTTCTCCGCATTGCAAGTTGCAATTCTGAAATTTTTTGCTTTTTCCTGCTCCTCTTAGCATGATAAAGAAGATTCAAAGAGAGTGAGATGCCAGCTCCTTTCATTCAGTCAGTAGCTTCAATCATTTCTGGACGTTTTTCAATGGCAAAAATCAATGAATATTGTAAATGCACAAACAGTAATTTCTCCGCATTGCAAGGTGCAATTCTGAAATTTTTTGCTTTTTCCTGCTCCTCTTAGCATGATAAAGAAGATTCAAAGAGAGTGAGATGCCAGCTCCATTCATTCAGTCAGTAGCTTCAATCATTTCTGGACGTTTTTCAATGGCAAAAATCAATGAATATTGTAAATGCACAAACAGTAATTTCTCCGCATTGCAAGGTGCAATTCTGAAATTTTTTGCTTTTTCCTGCTCCTCTTAGCATGATAAAGAAGATTCAAAGAGAGTGAGATGCCAGCTCCTTTCATTCAGTCAGTAGCTTCAAACATTTCTGGTATATGAATAACATGATGTTTTTCAATGGCAAAAATCAATGAATATTGTAAAAGCACAAACAGTAATTTCTCCGCATTGCAAGGTGCAATTCTGAAATTTTTTGCTTTTTCCTGCTCCTCTTAGCATGATAAAGAAGATTCAAAGAGAGTGAGATGCCAGCTCCTTTCATTCAGTCAGTAGCTTCAATCATTTCCGGACGTTTTTCAATGGCAAAAATCAATGAATATTGTAAATGCACAAACAGTAATTTCTCCGCATTGCAAGGTGCAATTCTGAAATTTTTTGCTTTTTCCTGCTCCTCTTAGCATGATAAAGAAGATTCAAAGAGAGTGAGATGCCAGCTCCTTTCATTCAGTCAGTAGCTTCAATCATTTCTGGTATATGAATAACATGATGTTTTTCAATGGCAAAAATCAATGAATATTGTAAATGCACAAACAGTAATTTCTCCACATTGCAAGGTGCAATTCTGAAATTTTTTGCTTTTTACTGCTCCTCTTAGCATGATAAAGAAGATTCAAAGAGAGTGAGATGCCAGCTCCTTTCATTCAGTCAGTAGCTTCAATCATTTCTGGACGTTTTTCAATGGCAAAAATCAATGAATATTGTAAATGCACAAACAGTAATTTCTCCGCATTGCAAGGTGCAATTCTGAAATTTTTTGCTTTTTCCTGCTCCTCTTAGCATGATAAAGAAGATTCAAAGAGAGCGAGATGCCAGCTCCTTTCATTCAGTCAGTAGCTTCAATCATTTCTGGTATATGAATAACATGATGTTTTTCAATGGCAAAAATCAATGAATATTGTAAATGCACAAACAGTAATTTCTCCGCATTGCAAGGTGCAATTCTGAAATTTTTTGCTTTTTCCTGCTCCTCTTAGCATGATAAAGAAGATTCAAAGAGAGTGAGATGCCAGCTCCTTTCATTCAGTCAGTAGCTTCAATCATTTCTGGACGTTTTTCAATGGCAAAAATCAATGAATATTGTAAATGCACAAACAGTAATTTCTCCGCATTGCAAGGTGCAATTCTGAAATTTTTTGCTTTTTCCTGCTCCTCTTAGCATGATAAAGAAGATTCAAAGAGAGTGAGATGCCAGCTCCTTTCATTCAGTCAGTAGCTTCAATCATTTCTGGACGTTTTTCAATGGCAAAAATCAATGAATATTGTAAATGCACAAACAGTAATTTCTCCGCATTGCAAGGTGCAATTCTGAAATTTTTTGCTTTTTCCTGCTCCTCTTAGCATGATAAAGAAGATTCAAAGAGAGTGAGATGCCAGCTCCTTTCATTCAGTCAGTAGCTTCAATCATTTCTGGTATATGAATAACATGATGTTTTTCAATGGCAAAAATCAATGAATATTGTAAATGCACAAACAGTAATTTCTCCGCATTGCAAGGTGCAATTCTGAAATTTTTTGCTTTTTCCTGCTCCTCTTAGCATGATAAAGAAGATTCAAAGAGAGTGAGATGCCAGCTCCTTTCATTCAGTCAGCAGCTTCAATCATTTCTGGACATTTTTCAATGGCAAAAATCAATGAATATTGTAAATGCACAAACAGTAATTTCTCCGCATTGCAAGGTGCAATTCTGAAATTTTTTGCTTTTTCCTGCTCCTCTTAGCATGATAAAGAAGATTCAAAGAGAGTGAGATGCCAGCTCCTTTCATTCAGTCAGTAGCTTCAAACATTTCTGGTATATGAATAACATGATGTTTTTCAATGGCAAAAATCAATGAATATTGTAAAAGCACAAACAGTAATTTCTCCGCATTGCAAGGTGCAATTCTGAAATTTTTTGCTTTTTCCTGCTCCTCTTAGCATGATAAAGAAGATTCAAAGAGAGTGAGATGCCAGCTCCTTTCATTCAGTCAGTAGCTTGAATCATTTCTGGACGTTTTTCAATGGCAAAAATCAATGAATATTGTAAATGCACAAACAGTAATTTCTCCGCATTGCAAGGTGCAATTCTGAAATTTTTTGCTTTTTCCTGCTCCTCTTAGCATGATAAAGAAGATTCAAAGAGAGTGAGATGCCAGCTCCTTTCATTCAGTCAGTAGCTTCAATCATTTCTGGTATATGAATAACATGATGTTTTTCAATGGCAAAAATCAATGAATATTGTAAATGCACAAACAGTAATTTCTCCGCATTGCAAGTTGCAATTCTGAAATTTTTTGCTTTTTCCTGCTCCTCTTAGCATGATAAAGAAGATTCAAAGAGAGTGAGATGCCAGCTCCTTTCATTCAGTCAGTAGCTTCAATTATTTCTGGACGTTTTTCAATGGCAAAAATCAATGAATATTGTAAATGCACAAACAGTAATTTCTCCGCATTGCAAGGTGCAATTCTGAAATTTTTTGCTTTTTCCTGCTCCTCATAGCATGATAAAGAAGATTCAAAGAGAGTGAGATGCCAGCTCCTTTCATTCAGTCAGTTGCTTCAATCATTTCTGGACGTTTTTCAATGGCAAAAATCAATGAATATTGTAAATGCACAAACAGTAATTTCTCCGCATTGCAAGGTGCAATTCTGAAATTTTTTGCTTTTTCCTGCTCCTCTTAGCATGATAAAGAAGATTCAAAGAGAGTGAGATGCCAGCTCCTTTCATTCAGTCAGTAGCTTCAATCATTTCTGGACGTTTTTCAATGGCAAAAATCAATGAATATTGTAAATGCACAAACAGTAATTTCTCCGCATTGCAAGGTGCAATTCTGAAATTTTTTGCTTTTTCCTGCTCCTCTTTGCATGATAAAGAAGATTCAAAGAGAGTGAGATGCCAGCTCCTTTCATTCAGTCAGTAGCTTCAATCATTTCTGGTATATGAATAACATGATGTTTTTCAATGGCAAAAATCAATGAATATTGTAAATGCACAAACAGTAATTTCTCCGCATTGCAAGGTGCAATTCTGAAATTTTTGGCTTTTTCCTGCTCCTCTTAGCATGATAAAGAAGATTCAAAGAGAGTGAGATGCCAGCTCCTTTCATTCAGTCAGTAGCTTCAATCATTTCTGGATGTTTTTCAATGGCAAAAATCAATGAATATTGTAAATGCACAAACAGTAATTTCTCCGCATTGCAAGGTGCAATTCTGAAATTTCTTGCATTTTCCTGCTCCTCTTAGCATGATAAAGAAGATTCAAAGAGAGTGAGATGCCAGCTCCTTTCATTCAGTCAGTAGCTTCAATCATTTCTGGACGTTTTTCAATGGCAAAAATCAATGAATATTGTAAATGCACAAACAGTAATTTCTCCGCATTGCAAGGTGCAATTCTGAAATTTTTTGCTTTTTCCTGCTCCTCTTAGCATGATAAAGAAGATTCAAAGAGAGTGAGATGCCAGCTCCTTTCATTCAGTCAGTAGCTTCAAACATTTCTGGTATATGAATAACATGATGTTTTTCAATGGCAAAAATCAATGAATATTGTAAATGCACAAACAGTAATTTCTCCGCATTGCAAGGTGCAATTCTGAAATTTTTTGCTTTTTCCTGCTCCTCTTAGCATGATAAAGAAGATTCAAAGAGAGTGAGATGCCAGCTCCTTTCATTCAGTCAGTAGCTTCAATCATTTCTGGACGTTTTTCAATGGCAAAAATCAATGAATATTGTAAATGCACAAACAGTAATTTCTCCGCATTGCAAGGTGCAATTCTGAAATTTTTTGCTTTTTCCTGCTCCTCTTAGCATGATAAAGAAGATTCAAAGAGAGTGAGATGCCAGCTTCTTTCATTCAGTCAGTAGCTTCAAACATTTCTGGGATATGAATAACATGATGTTTTTCAATGGCAAAAATTAATGAATATTGTAAATGCACAAACAGTAATTTCTCCGCATTGCAAGGTGCAATTCTGAAATTTTTTGCTTTTTCCTGCTCCTCTTAGCATGATAAAGAAGATTCAAAGAGAGTGAGATGCCAGCTCCTTTCATTCAGTCAGTAGCTTCAATCATTTCTGGACGTTTTTCAATGGCAAAAATCAATGAATATTGTAAATGCACAAACAGTAATTTCTCCGCATTGCAAGGTGCAATTCTGAAATTTTTTGCTTTTTCCTGCTCCTCTTAGCATGATAAAGAAGATTCAAAGAGAGTGAGATGCCAGCTCCTTTCATTCAGTCAGTAGCTTCAATCATTTCTGGACGTTTTTCAATGGCAAAAATCAATGAATATTGTAAATGCACAAACAGTAATTTCTCCGCATTGCAAGGTGCAATTCTGAAATTTTTTGCTTTTTCCTGCTCCTCTTAGCATGATAAAGAAGATTCAAAGAGAGTGAGATGCCAGCTCCTTTCATTCAGTCAGTAGCTTCAATCATTTCTGGTATATGAATAACATGATGTTTTTCAATGGCAAAAATCAATGAATATTGTAAATGCACAAACAGTAATTTCTCCGCATTGCAAGTTGCAATTCTGAAATTTTTTGCTTTTTCCTGCTCCTCTTAGCATGATAAAGAAGATTCAAAGAGAGTGAGATGCCAGCTCCTTTCATTCAGTCAGTAGCTTCAATCATTTCTGGACGTTTTTCAATGGCAAAAATCAATGAATATTGTAAATGCACAAACAGTAATTTCTCCGCATTGCAAGGTGCAATTCTGAAATTTTTTGCTTTTTCCTGCTCCTCTTAGCATGATAAAGAAGATTCAAAGAGAGTGAGATGCCAGCTCCTTTCATTCAGTCAGTAGCTTCAATCATTTCTGGATGTTTTTCAATGGCAAAAATCAATGAATATTGTAAATGCACAAACAGTAATTTCTCCGCATTGCAAGGTGCAATTCTGAAATTTTTTGCTTTTTCCTGCTCCTCTTAGCATGATAAAGAAGATTCAAAGAGAGTGAGATGCCAGCTCCTTTCATTCAGTCAGTAGCTTCAATCATTTCTGGACGTTTTTCAATGGCAAAAATCAATGAATATTGTAAATGCACAAACAGTAATTTCTCCGCATTGCAAGGTGCAATTCTGAAATTTTTTGCTTTTTCCTGCTCCTCTTAGCATGATAAAGAAGATTCAAAGAGAGTGAGATGCCAGCTCCTTTCATTCAGTCAGTAGCTTCAATCATTTCTGGTATATGAATAACATGATGTTTTTCAATGGCAAAAATCAATGAATATTGTAAATGCACAAACAGTAATTTCTCCGCATTGCAAGTTGCAATTCTGAAATTTTTTGCTTTTTCCTGCTCCTCTTAGCATGATAAAAAAGATTCAAAGAGAGTGAGATGCCAGCTCCTTTCATTCAGTCAGTAGCTTCAATCATTTCTGGACGTTTTTCAATGGCAAAAATCAATGAATATTGTAAATGCACAAACAGTAATTTCTCCGCATTGCAAGGTGCAATTCTGAAATTTTTTGCTTTTTCCTGCTCCTCTTAGCATGATAAAGAAGATTCAAAGAGAGTGAGATGCCAGCTCCTTTCATTCAGTCAGTAGCTTCAATCATTTCTGGACGTTTTTCAATGGCAAAAATCAATGAATATTGTAAATGCACAAACAGTAATTTCTCCGCATTGCAAGGTGCAATTCTGAAATTTTTTGCTTTTTCCTGCTCCTCTTAGCATGATAAAGAGGATTCAAAGAGAGTGAGATGCCAGCTCCTTTCATTCAGTCAGTAGCTTCAAACATTTCTGGTATATGAATAACATGATGTTTTTCAATGGCAAAAATCAATGAATATTGTAAATGCACAAACAGTAATTTCTCCGCATTGCAAGGTGCAATTCTGAAATTTTTTGCTTTTTCCTGCTCCTCTTAGCATGATAAAGAAGATTCAAAGAGAGTGAGATGCCAGCTCCTTTCATTCAGTCAGTAGCTTCAATCATTTCTGGACGTTTTTCAATGGCAAAAATCAATGAATATTGTAAATGCACAAACAGTAATTTCTCCGCATTGCAAGGTGCAATTCTGAAATTTTTTGCTTTTTCCTGCTCCTCTTAGCATGATAAAGAAGATTCAAAGAGAGTGAGATGCCAGCTTCTTTCATTCAGTCAGTAGCTTCAAACATTTCTGGGATATGAATAACATGATGTTTTTCAATGGCAAAAATTAATGAATATTGTAAATGCACAAACAGTAATTTCTCCGCATTGCAAGGTGCAATTCTGAAATTTTTTGCTTTTTCCTGCTCCTCTTAGCATGATAAAGAAGATTCAAAGAGAGTGAGATGCCAGCTCCTTTCATTCAGTCAGTAGCTTCAATCATTTCTGGACGTTTTTCAATGGCAAAAATCAATGAATATTGTAAATGCACAAACAGTAATTTCTCCGCATTGCAAGGTGCAATTCTGAAATTTTTTGCTTTTTCCTGCTCCTCTTAGCATGATAAAGAAGATTCAAAGAGAGTGAGATGCCAGCTCCTTTCATTCAGTCAGTAGCTTCAATCATTTCTGGACGTTTTTCAATGGCAAAAATCAATGAATATTGTAAATGCACAAACAGTAATTTCTCCGCATTGCAAGGTGCAATTCTGAAATTTTTTGCTTTTTCCTGCTCCTCTTAGCATGATAAAGAAGATTCAAAGAGAGTGAGATGCCAGCTCCTTTCATTCAGTCAGTAGCTTCAAACATTTCTGGTATATGAATAACATGATGTTTTTCAATGGCAAAAATCAATGAATATTGTAAATGCACAAACAGTAATTTCTCCGCATTGCAAGGTGCAATTCTGAAATTTTTTGCTTTTTCCTGCTCCTCTTAGCATGATAAAGAAGATTCAAGGAGAGTGAGATGCCAGCTCCTTTCATTCAGTCAGTAGCTTCAATCATTTCTGGACGTTTTTCAATGGCAAAAATCAATGAATATTGTAAATGCACAAACAGTAATTTCTCCGCATTGCAAGGTGCAATTCTGAAATTTTTTGCTTTTTCCTGCTCCTCTTAGCATGATAAAGAAGATTCAAAGAGAGTGAGATGCCAGCTTCTTTCATTCAGTCAGTAGCTTCAAACATTTCTGGGATATGAATAACATGATGTTTTTCAATGGCAAAAATTAATGAATATTGTAAATGCACAAACAGTAATTTCTCCGCATTGCAAGGTGCAATTCTGAAATTTTTTGCTTTTTCCTGCTCCTCTTAGCATGATAAAGAAGATTCAAAGAGAGTGAGATGCCAGCTCCTTTCATTCAGTCAGTAGCTTCAATCATTTCTGGACGTTTTTCAATGGCAAAAATCAATGAATATTGTAAATGCACAAACAGTAATTTCTCCGCATTGCAAGGTGCAATTCTGAAATTTTTTGCTTTTTCCTGCTCCTCTTAGCATGATAAAGAAGATTCAAAGAGAGTGAGATGCCAGCTCCTTTCATTCAGTCAGTAGCTTCAATCATTTCTGGACGTTTTTCAATGGCAAAAATCAATGAATATTGTAAATGCACAAACAGTAATTTCTCCGCATTGCAAGGTGCAATTCTGAAATTTTTTGCTTTTTCCTGCTCCTCTTAGCATGATAAAGAAGATTCAAAGAGAGTGAGATGCCAGCTCCTTTCATTCAGTCAGTAGCTTCAATCATTTCTGGTATATGAATAACATGATGTTTTTCAATGGCAAAAATCAATGAATATTGTAAATGCACAAACAGTAATTTCTCCGCATTGCAAGTTGCAATTCTGAAATTTTTTGCTTTTTCCTGCTCCTCTTAGCATGATAAAGAAGATTCAAAGAGAGTGAGATGCCAGCTCCTTTCATTCAGTCAGTAGCTTCAATCATTTCTGGACGTTTTTCAATGGCAAAAATCAATGAATATTGTAAATGCACAAACAGTAATTTCTCCGCATTGCAAGGTGCAATTCTGAAATTTTTTGCTTTTTCCTGCTCCTCTTAGCATGATAAAGAAGATTCAAAGAGAGTGAGATGCCAGCTCCTTTCATTCAGTCAGTAGCTTCAATCATTTCTGGACGTTTTTCAATGGCAAAAATCAATGAATATTGTAAATGCACAAACAGTAATTTCTCCGCATTGCAAGGTGCAATTCTGAAATTTTTTGCTTTTTCCTGCTCCTCTTAGCATGATAAAGAAGATTCAAAGAGAGTGAGATGCCAGCTCCTTTCATTCAGTCAGTAGCTTCAATCATTTCTGGTATATGAATAACATGATGTTTTTCAATGGCAAAAATCAATGAATATTGTAAATGCACAAACAGTAATTTCTCCACATTGCAAGGTGCAATTCTGAAATTTTTTGCTTTTTCCTGCTCCTCTTAGCATGATAAAGAAGATTCAAAGAGAGTGAGATGCCAGCTCCTTTCATTCAGTCAGTAGCTTCAATCATTTCTGGACGTTTTTCAATGGCAAAAATCAATGAATATTGTAAATGCACAAACAGTAATTTCTCCGCATTGCAAGGTGCAATTCTGAAATTTTTTGCTTTTTCCTGCTCCTCTTAGCATGATAAAGAAGATTCAAAGAGAGCGAGATGCCAGCTCCTTTCATTCAGTCAGTAGCTTCAATCATTTCTGGTATATGAATAACATGATGTTTTTCAATGGCAAAAATCAATGAATATTGTAAATGCACAAACAGTAATTTCTCCGCATTGCAAGGTGCAATTCTGAAATTTTTTGCTTTTTCCTGCTCCTCTTAGCATGATAAAGAAGATTCAAAGAGAGTGAGATGCCAGCTCCTTTCATTCAGTCAGTAGCTTCAATCATTTCTGGACGTTTTTCAATGGCAAAAATCAATGAATATTGTAAATGCACAAACAGTAATTTCTCCGCATTGCAAGGTGCAATTCTGAAATTTTTTGCTTTTTCCTGCTCCTCTTAGCATGATAAAGAAGATTCAAAGAGAGTGAGATGCCAGCTCCTTTCATTCAGTCAGTAGCTTCAAACATTTCTGGTATATGAATAACATGATGTTTTTCAATGGCAAAAATCAATGAATATTGTAAATGCACAAACAGTAATTTCTCCGCATTGCAAGGTGCAATTCTGAAATTTTTTGCTTTTTCCTGCTCCTCTTAGCATGATAAAGAAGATTCAAAGAGAGTGAGATGCCAGCTCCTTTCATTCAGTCAGTAGCTTCAATCATTTCTGGACGTTTTTCAATGGCAAAAATCAATGAATATTGTAAATGCACAAACAGTAATTTCTCCGCATTGCAAGGTGCAATTCTGATATTTTTTGCTTTTTCCTGCTCCTCTTAGCATGATAAAGAAGATTCAAAGAGAGTGAGATGCCAGCTCCTTTCATTCAGTCAGTAGCTTCAATCATTTCTGGACGTTTTTCAATGGCAAAAATCAATGAATATTGTAAATGCACAAACAGTAATTTCTCCGCATTGCAAGGTGCAATTCTGAAATTTTTTGCTTTTTCCTGCTCCTCTTAGCATGATAAAGAAGATTCAAAGAGAGTGAGATGCCAGCTCCTTTCATTCAGTCAGTAGCTTCAATCATTTCTGGTATATGAATAACATGATGTTTTTCAATGGCAAAAATCAATGAATATTGTAAATGCACAAACAGTAATTTCTCCGCATTGCAAGGTGCAATTCTGAAATTTTTTGCTTTTTCCTGCTCCTCTTAGCATGATAAAGAAGATTCAAAGAGAGTGAGATGCCAGCTCCTTTCATTCAGTCAGCAGCTTCAATCATTTCTGGACATTTTTCAATGGCAAAAATCAATGAATATTGTAAATGCACAAACAGTAATTTCTCCGCATTGCAAGGTGCAATTCTGGAATTTTTTGCTTTTTCCTGCTCCTCTTAGCATGATAAAGAAGATTCAAAGAGAGTGAGATGCCAGCTCCTTTCATTCAGTCAGTAGCTTCAAACATTTCTGGTATATGAATAACATGATGTTTTTCAATGGCAAAAATCAATGAATATTGTAAAAGCACAAACAGTAATTTCTCCGCATTGCAAGGTGCAATTCTGAAATTTTTTGCTTTTTCCTGCTCCTCTTAGCATGATAAAGAAGATTCAAAGAGAGTGAGATGCCAGCTCCTTTCATTCAGTCAGTAGCTTCAATCATTTCTGGACGTTTTTCAATGGCAAAAATCAATGAATATTGTAAATGCACAAACAGTAATTTCTCCGCATTGCAAGGTGCAATTCTGAAATTTTTTGCTTTTTCCTGCTCCTCTTAGCATGATAAAGAAGATTCAAAGAGAGTGAGATGCCAGCTCCTTTCATTCAGTCACTAGCTTCAATCATTTCTGGTATATGAATAACATGATGTTTTTCAATGGCAAAAATCAATGAATATTGTAAATGCACAAACAGTAATTTCTCCGCATTGCAAGTTGCAATTCTGAAATTTTTTGCTTTTTCCTGCTCCTCTTAGCATGATAAAGAAGATTCAAAGAGAGTGAGATGCCAGCTCCTTTCATTCAGTCAGTAGCTTCAATTATTTCTGGACGTTTTTCAATGGCAAAAATCAATGAATATTGTAAATGCACAAACAGTAATTTCTCCGCATTGCAAGGTGCAATTCTGAAATTTTTTGCTTTTTCCTGCTCCTCTTAGCATGATAAAGAAGATTCAAAGAGAGTGAGATGCCAGCTCCTTTCATTCAGTCAGTTGCTTCAATCATTTCTGGACGTTTTTCAATGGCAAAAATCAGTGAATATTGCAAATGCACAAACAGTAATTTCTCCGCATTGCAAGGTGCAATTCTGAAATTTTTTGCTTTTTCCTGCTCCTCTTAGCATGATAAAGAAGATTCAAAGAGAGTGAGATGCCAGCTCCTTTCATTCAGTCAGTAGCTTCAATCATTTCTGGACGTTTTTCAATGGCAAAAATCAATGAATATTGTAAATGCACAAACAGTAATTTCTCCGCATTGCAAGGTGCAATTCTGAAATTTTTTGCTTTTTCCTGCTCCTCTTTGCATGATAAAGAAGATTCAAAGAGAGTGAGATGCCAGCTCCTTTCATTCAGTCAGTAGCTTCAATCATTTCTGGTATATGAATAACATGATGTTTTTCAATGGCAAAAATCAATGAATATTGTAAATGCACAAACAGTAATTTCTCCGCATTGCAAGGTGCAATTCTGAAATTTTTGGCTTTTTCCTGCTCCTCTTAGCATGATAAAGAAGATTCAAAGAGAGTGAGATGCCAGCTCCTTTCATTCAGTCAGTAGCTTCAATCATTTCTGGATGTTTTTCAATGGCAAAAATCAATGAATATTGTAAATGCACAAACAGTAATTTCTCCGCATTGCAAGGTGCAATTCTGAAATTTTTTGCTTTTTCCTGCTCCTCTTAGCATGATAAAGAAGATTCAAAGAGAGTGAGATGCCAGCTCCTTTCATTCAGTCAGTTGCTTCAATCATTTCTGGACGTTTTTCAATGGCAAAAATCAGTAAATATTGCAAATGCACAAACAGTAATTTCTCCGCATTGCAAGGTGCAATTCTGAAATTTTTTGCTTTTTCCTGCTCCTCTTAGCATGATAAAGAAGATTCAAAGAGAGTGAGATGCCAGCTCCTTTCATTCAGTCAGTAGCTTCAATCATTTCTGGACGTTTTTCAATGGCAAAAATCAATGAATATTGTAAATGCACAAACAGTAATTTCTCCGCATTGCAAGGTGCAATTCTGAAATTTTTTGCTTTTTCCTGCTCCTCTTTGCATGATAAAGAAGATTCAAAGAGAGTGAGATGCCAGCTCCTTTCATTCAGTCAGTAGCTTCAATCATTTCTGGTATATGAATAACATGATGTTTTTCAATGGCAAAAATCAATGAATATTGTAAATGCACAAACAGTAATTTCTCCGCATTGCAAGGTGCAATTCTGAAATTTTTGGCTTTTTCCTGCTCCTCTTAGCATGATAAAGAAGATTCAAAGAGAGTGAGATGCCAGCTCCTTTCATTCAGTCAGTAGCTTCAATCATTTCTGGATGTTTTTCAATGGCAAAAATCAATGAATATTGTAAATGCACAAACAGTAATTTCTCCGCATTGCAAGGTGCAATTCTGAAATTTCTTGCATTTTCCTGCTCCTCTTAGCATGATAAAGAAGATTCAAAGAGAGTGAGATGCCAGCTCCTTTCATTCAGTCAGTAGCTTCAATCATTTCTGGACGTTTTTCAATGGCAAAAATCAATGAATATTGTAAATGCACAAACAGTAATTTCTCCGCATTGCAAGGTGCAATTCTGAAATTTTTTGCTTTTTCCTGCTCCTCTTAGCATGATAAAGAAGATTCAAAGAGAGTGAGATGCCAGCTCCTTTCATTCAGTCAGTAGCTTCAAACATTTCTGGTATATGAATAACATGATGTTTTTCAATGGCAAAAATCAATGAATATTGTAAATGCACAAACAGTAATTTCTCCGCATTGCAAGGTGCAATTCTGAAATTTTTTGCTTTTTCCTGCTCCTCTTAGCATGATAAAGAAGATTCAAAGAGAGTGAGATGCCAGCTCCTTTCATTCAGTCAGTAGCTTCAATCATTTCTGGTATATGAATAACATGATGTTTTTCAATGGCAAAAATCAATGAATATTGTAAATGCACAAACAGTAATTTCTCCGCATTGCAAGTTGCAATTCTGAAATTTTTTGCTTTTTCCTGCTCCTCTTAGCATGATAAAGAAGATTCAAAGAGAGTGAGATGCCAGCTCCTTTCATTCAGTCAGTAGCTTCAATCATTTCTGGACGTTTTTCAATGGCAAAAATCAATGAATATTGTAAATGCACAAACAGTAATTTCTCCGCATTGCAAGGTGCAATTCTGAAATTTTTTGCTTTTTCCTGCTCCTCTTAGCATGATAAAGAAGATTCAAAGAGAGTGAGATGCCAGCTCCTTTCATTCAGTCAGTAGCTTCAATCATTTCTGGACGTTTTTCAATGGCAAAAATCAATGAATATTGTAAATGCACAAACAGTAATTTCTCCGCATTGCAAGGTGCAATTCTGAAATTTTTTGCTTTTTCCTGCTCCTCTTAGCATGATAAAGAAGATTCAAAGAGAGTGAGATGCCAGCTCCTTTCATTCAGTCAGTAGCTTCAAACATTTCTGGTATATGAATAACGATGTTTTTCAATGGCAAAAATCAATGAATATTGTAAATGCACAAACAGTAATTTCTCCACATTGCAAGGTGCAATTCTGAAATTTTTTGCTTTTTCCTGCTCCTCTTAGCATGATAAAGAAGATTCAAAGAGAGTGAGATGCCAGCTCCTTTCATTCAGTCAGTAGCTTCAATCATTTCTGGACGTTTTTCAATGGCAAAAATCAATGAATATTGTAAATGCACAAACAGTAATTTCTCCGCATTGCAAGGTGCAATTCTGAAATTTTTTGCTTTTTCCTGCTCCTCTTAGCATGATAAAGAAGATTCAAAGAGAGCGAGATGCCAGCTCCTTTCATTCAGTCAGTAGCTTCAATCATTTCTGGTATATGAATAACATGATGTTTTTCAATGGCAAAAATCAATGAATATTGTAAATGCACAAACAGTAATTTCTCCGCATTGCAAGGTGCAATTCTGAAATTTTTTGCTTTTTCCTGCTCCTCTTAGCATGATAAAGAAGATTCAAAGAGAGTGAGATGCCAGCTCCTTTTATTCAGTCAGTAGCTTCAATCATTTCTGGACGTTTTTCAATGGCATAAATCAATGAATATTGTAAATGCACAAACAGTAATTTCTCCGCATTGCAAGGTGCAATTCTGAAATTTTTTGCTTTTTCCTGCTCCTCTTAGCATGATAAAGAAGATTCAAAGAGAGTGAGATGCCAGCTCCTTTCATTCAGTCAGTAGCTTCAAACATTTCTAGTATATGAATAACATGATGTTTTTCAATGGCAAAAATCAATGAATATTGTAAATGCACAAACAGTAATTTCTCCGCATTGCAAGGTGCAATTCTGAAATTTTTTGCTTTTTCCTGCTCCTCTTAGCATGATAAAGAAGATTCAAAGAGAGTGAGATGCCAGCTCCTTTCATTCAGTCAGTAGCTTCAATCATTTCTGGACGTTTTTCAATGGCAAAAATCAATGAATATTGTAAATGCACAAACAGTAATTTCTCCGCATTGCAAGGTGCAATTCTGAAATTTTTTGCTTTTTCCTGCTCCTCTTAGCATGATAAAGAAGATTCAAAGAGAGTGAGATGCCAGCTCCTTTCATTCAGTCAGGAGCTTCAATCATTTCTGGACGTTTTTCAATGGCAAAAATCAATGAATATTGTAAATGCACAAACAGTAATTTCTCCGCATTGCAAGGTGCAATTCTGAAATTTTTTGCTTTTTCCTGCTCCTCTTAGCATGATAAAGAAGATTCAAAGAGAGTGAGATGCCAGCTCCTTTCATTCAGTCAGTAGCTTCAATCATTTCTGGTATATGAATAACATGATGTTTTTCAATGGCAAAAATCAATGAATATTGTAAATGCACAAACAGTAATTTCTCCGCATTGCAAGGTGCAATTCTGAAATTTTTTGCTTTTTCCTGCTCCTCTTAGCATGATAAAGAAGATTCAAAGAGAGTGAGATGCCAGCTCCTTTCATTCAGTCAGCAGCTTCAATCATTTCTGGACATTTTTCAATGGCAAAAATCAATGAATATTGTAAATGCACAAACAGTAATTTCTCCGCATTGCAAGGTGCAATTCTGAAATTTTTTGCTTTTTCCTGCTCCTCTTAGCATGATAAAGAAGATTCAAAGAGAGTGAGATGCCAGCTCCTTTCATTCAGTCAGTAGCTTCAAACATTTCTGGTATATGAATAACATGATGTTTTTCAATGGCAAAAATCAATGAATATTGTAAAAGCACAAACAGTAATTTCTCCGCATTGCAAGGTGCAATTCTGAAATTTTTTGCTTTTTCCTGCTCCTCTTAGCATGATAAAGAAGATTCAAAGAGAGTGAGATGCCAGCTCCTTTCATTCAGTCAGTAGCTTCAATCATTTCTGGACGTTTTTCAATGGCAAAAATCAATGAATATTGTAAATGCACAAACAGTAATTTCTCCGCATTGCAAGGTGCAATTCTGAAATTTTTTGCTTTTTCCTGCTCCTCTTAGCATGATAAAGAAGATTCAAAGAGAGTGAGATGCCAGCTCCTTTCATTCAGTCAGTAGCTTCAATCATTTCTGGTATATGAATAACATGATGTTTTTCAATGGCAAAAATCAATGAATATTGTAAATGCACAAACAGTAATTTCTCCGCATTGCAAGTTGCAATTCTGAAATTTTTTGCTTTTTCCTGCTCCTCTTAGCATGATAAAGAAGATTCAAAGAGAGTGAGATGCCAGCTCCTTTCATTCAGTCAGTAGCTTCAATTATTTCTGGACTTTTTCAATGGCAAAAATCAATGAATATTGTAAATGCACAAACAGTAATTTCTCCGCATTGCAAGGTGCAATTCTGAAATTTTTTGCTTTTTCCTGCTCCTCTTAGCATGATAAAGAAGATTCAAAGAGAGTGAGATGCCAGCTCCTTTCATTCAGTCAGTAGCTTCAATCATTTCTGGACGTTTTTCAATGGCAAAAATCAATGAATATTGTAAATGCACAAACAGTAATTTCTCCGCATTGCAAGGTGCAATTCTGACATTTTTTGCTTTTTCCTGCTCCTCTTAGCATGATAAAGAAGATTCAAAGAGAGTGAGATGCCAGCTCCTTTCATTCAGTCAGTAGCTTCAATCATTTCTGGACGTTTTTCAATGGCAAAAATCAATGAATATTGTAAATGCACAAACAGTAATTTCTCCGCATTGCAAGGTGCAATTCTGAAATTTTTTGCTTTTTCCTGCTCCTCTTAGCATGATAAAGAAGATTCAAAGAGAGTGAGATGCCAGCTCCTTTCATTCAGTCAGTAGCTTCAATCATTTCTGGTATATGAATAACATGATGTTTTTCAATGGCAAAAATCAATGAATATTGTAAATGCACAAACAGTAATTTCTCCGCATTGCAAGTTGCAATTCTGAAATTTTTTGCTTTTTCCTGCTCCTCTTAGCATGATAAAGAAGATTCAAAGAGAGTGAGATTCCAGCTCCTTTCATTCAGTCAGTAGCTTCAATCATTTCTGGACGTTTTTCAATGGCAAAAATCAATGAATATTGTAAATGCACAAACAGTAATTTCTCCGCATTGCAAGGTGCAATTCTGAAATTTTTTGCTTTTTCCTGCTCCTCTTAGCATGATAAAGAAGATTCAAAGAGAGTGAGATGCCAGCTCCTTTCATTCAGTCAGTAGCTTCAAACATTTCTGGTATATGAATAACATGATGTTTTTCAATGGCAAAAATCAATGAATATTGTAAATGCACAAACAGTAATTTCTCCGCATTGCAAGGTGCAATTCTGAAATTTTTTGCTTTTTCCTGCTCCTCTTAGCATGATAAAGAAGATTCAAAGAGAGTGAGATGCCAGCTCCTTTCATTCAGTCAGTAGCTTCAATCATTTCTGGACGTTTTTCAATGGCAAAAATAAATGAATATTGTAAATGCACAAACAGTAATTTCTCCGCATTGCAAGGTGCAATTCTGATATTTTTTGCTTTTTCCTGCTCCTCTTAGCATGATAAAGAAGATTCAAAGAGAGTGAGATGCCAGCTCCTTTCATTCAGTCAGTAGCTTCAATCATTTCTGGACGTTTTTCAATGGCAAAAATCAATGAATATTGTAAATGCACAAACAGTAATTTCTCCGCATTGCAAGGTGCAATTCTGAAATTTTTTGCTTTTTCCTGCTCCTCTTAGCATGATAAAGAAGATTCAAAGAGAGTGAGATGCCAGCTCCTTTCATTCAGTCAGTAGCTTCAATCATTTCTGGTATATGAATAACATGATGTTTTTCAATGGCAAAAATCAATGAATATTGTAAATGCACAAACAGTAATTTCTCCGCATTGCAAGGTGCAATTCTGAAATTTTTTGCTTTTTCCTGCTCCTCTTAGCATGATAAAGAAGATTCAAAGAGAATGAGATGCCAGCTCCTTTCATTCAGTCAGCAGCTTCAATCATTTCTGGACATTTTTCAATGGCAAAAATCAATGAATATTGTAAATGCACAAACAGTAATTTCTCCGCATTGCAAGGTGCAATTCTGGAATTTTTTGCTTTTTCCTGCTCCTCTTAGCATGATAAAGAAGATTCAAAGAGAGTGAGATGCCAGCTCCTTTCATTCAGTCAGTAGCTTCAAACATTTCTGGTATATGAATACCATGATGTTTTTCAATGGCAAAAATCAATGAATATTGTAAAAGCACAAACAGTAATTTCTCCGCATTGCAAGGTGCAATTCTGAAATTTTTTGCTTTTTCCTGCTCCTCTTAGCATGATAAAGAAGATTCAAAGAGAGTGAGATGCCAGCTCCTTTCATTCAGTCAGTAGCTTCAATCATTTCTGGACGTTTTTCAATGGCAAAAATCAATGAATATTGTAAATGCAAAAACAGTAATTTCTCCGCATTGCAAGGTGCAATTCTGAAATTTTTTGCTTTTTCCTGCTCCTCTTAGCATGATAAAGAAGATTCAAAGAGAGTGAGATGCCAGCTCCTTTCATTCAGTCACTAGCTTCAATCATTTCTGGTATATGAATAACATGATGTTTTTCAATGGCAAAAATCAATGAATATTGTAAATGCACAAACAGTAATTTCTCCGCATTGCAAGTTGCAATTCTGAAATTTTTTGCTTTTTCCTGCTCCTCTTAGCATGATAAAGAAGATTCAAAGAGAGTGAGATGCCAGCTCCTTTCATTCAGTCAGTAGCTTCAATTATTTCTGGACGTTTTTCAATGGCAAAAATCAATGAATATTGTAAATGCACAAACAGTAATTTCTCCGCATTGCAAGGTGCAATTCTGAAATTTTTTGCTTTTTCCTGCTCCTCTTAGCATGATAAAGAAGATTCAAAGAGAGTGAGATGCTAGCTCCTTTCATTCAGTCAGTTGCTTCAATCATTTCTGGACGTTTTTCAATGGCAAAAATCAGTGAATATTGCAAATGCACAAACAGTAATTTCTCCGCATTGCAAGGTGCAATTCTGAAATTTTTTGCTTTTTCCTGCTCCTCTTAGCATGATAAAGAAGATTCAAAGAGAGTGAGATGCCAGCTCCTTTCATTCAGTCAGTAGCTTCAATCATTTCTGGACGTTTTTCAATGGCAAAAATCAATGAATATTGTAAATGCACAAACAGTAATTTCTCCGCATTGCAAGGTGCAATTCTGAAATTTTTTGCTTTTTCCTGCTCCTCTTTGCATGATAAAGAAGATTCAAAGAGAGTGAGATGCTAGCTCCTTTCATTCAGTCAGTAGCTTCAATCATTTCTGGTATATGAATAACATGATGTTTTTCAATGGCAAAAATCAATGAATATTGTAAATGCACAAACAGTAATTTCTCCGCATTGCAAGGTGCAATTCTGAAATTTTTGGCTTTTTCCTGCTCCTCTTGGCATGATAAAGAAGATTCAAAGAGAGTGAGATGCCAGCTCCTTTCATTCAGTCAGTAGCTTCAATCATTTCTGGATGTTTTTCAATGGCAAAAATCAATGAATATTGTAAATGCACAAACAGTAATTTCTCCGCATTGCAAGGTGCAATTCTGAAATTTTTTGCTTTTTCCTGCTCCTCTTAGCATGATAAAGAAGATTCAAAGAGAGTGAGATGCCAGCTCCTTTCATTCAGTCAGTTGCTTCAATCATTTCTGGACGTTTTTCAATGGCAAAAATCAGTAAATATTGCAAATGCACAAACAGTAATTTCTCCGCATTGCAAGGTGCAATTCTGAAATTTTTTGCTTTTTCCTGCTCCTCTTAGCATGATAAAGAAGATTCAAAGAGAGTGAGATGCCAGCTCCTTTCATTCAGTCAGTAGCTTCAATCATTTCTGGACGTTTTTCAATGGCAAAAATCAATGAATATTGTAAATGCACAAACAGTAATTTCTCCGCATTGCAAGGTGCAATTCTGAAATTTTTTGCTTTTTCCTGCTCCTCTTTGCATGATAAAGAAGATTCAAAGAGAGTGAGATGCCAGCTCCTTTCATTCAGTCAGTAGCTTCAATCATTTCTGGTATATGAATAACATGATGTTTTTCAATGGCAAAAATCAATGAATATTGTAAATGCACAAACAGTAATTTCTCCGCATTGCAAGGTGCAATTCTGAAATTTTTGGCTTTTTCCTGCTCCTCTTAGCATGATAAAGAAGATTCAAAGAGAGTGAGATGCCAGCTCCTTTCATTCAGTCAGTAGCTTCAATCATTTCTGGATGTTTTTCAATGGCAAAAATCAATGAATATTGTAAATGCACAAACAGTAATTTCTCCGCATTGCAAGGTGCAATTCTGAAATTTCTTGCATTTTCCTGCTCCTCTTAGCATGATAAAGAAGATTCAAAGAGAGTGAGATGCCAGCTCCTTTCATTCAGTCAGTAGCTTCAATCATTTCTGGACGTTTTTCAATGGCAAAAATCAATGAATATTGTAAATGCACAAACAGTAATTTCTCCGCATTGCAAGGTGCAATTCTGAAATTTTTTGCTTTTTCCTGCTCCTCTTAGCATGATAAAGAAGATTCAAAGAGAGTGAGATGCCAGCTCCTTTCATTCAGTCAGTAGCTTCAAACATTTCTGGTATATGAATAACATGATGTTTTTCAATGGCAAAAATCAATGAATATTGTAAATGCACAAACAGTAATTTCTCCGCATTGCAAGGTGCAATTCTGAAATTTTTTGCTTTTTCCTGCTCCTCTTAGCATGATAAAGAAGATTCA
This sequence comes from Phyllobates terribilis, assembly GCF_046119375.1. Lineage (NCBI taxonomy): Eukaryota > Metazoa > Chordata > Amphibia > Anura > Dendrobatidae > Phyllobates > Phyllobates terribilis. The sequence continues at coordinate 94,040 of NW_027364398.1, forward strand.
AAGAGAGTGAGATGCCAGCTCCTTTCATTCAGTCAGTAGCTTCAATCATTTCTGGTATATGAATAACATGATGTTTTTCAATGGCAAAAATCAATGAATATTGTAAATGCACAAACAGTAATTTCTCCGCATTGCAAGTTGCAATTCTGAAATTTTTTGCTTTTTCCTGCTCCTCTTAGCATGATAAAGAAGATTCAAAGAGAGTGAGATGCCAGCTCCTTTCATTCAGTCAGTAGCTTCAATCATTTCTGGACGTTTTTCAATGGCAAAAATCAATGAATATTGTAAATGCACAAACAGTAATTTCTCCGCATTGCAAGGTGCAATTCTGAAATTTTTTGCTTTTTCCTGCTCCTCTTAGCATGATAAAGAAGATTCAAAGAGAGTGAGATGCCAGCTCCTTTCATTCAGTCAGTAGCTTCAATCATTTCTGGACGTTTTTCAATGGCAAAAATCAATGAATATTGTAAATGCACAAACAGTAATTTCTCCGCATTGCAAGGTGCAATTCTGAAATTTTTTGCTTTTTCCTGCTCCTCTTAGCATGATAAAGAAGATTCAAAGAGAGTGAGATGCCAGCTCCTTTCATTCAGTCAGTAGCTTCAAACATTTCTGGTATATGAATAACATGATGTTTTTCAATGGCAAAAATCAATGAATATTGTAAAAGCACAAACAGTAATTTCTCCGCATTGCAAGGGGCAATTCTGAAATTTTTTGCTTTTTCCTGCTCCTCTTAGCATGATAAAGAAGATTCAAAGAGAGTGAGATGCCAGCTCCTTTCATTCAGTCAGTAGCTTCAATCATTTCTGGACGTTTTTCAATGGCAAAAATCAATGAATATTGTAAATGCACAAACAGTAATTTCTCCGCATTGCAAGGTGCAATTCTGAAATTTTTTGCTTTTTCCTGCTCCTCTTAGCATGATAAAGAAGATTCAAAGAGAGTGAGATGCCAGCTCCTTTCATTCAGTCAGTAGCTTCAATCATTTCTGGTATATGAATAACATGTTTTTCAATGGCAAAAATCAATGAATATTGTAAATGCACAAACAGTAATTTCTCCACATTGCAAGGTGCAATTCTGAAATTTTTTGCTTTTTCCTGCTCCTCTTAGCATGATAAAGAAGATTCAAAGAGAGTGAGATGCCAGCTCCTTTCATTCAGTCAGTAGCTTCAATCATTTCTGGACGTTTTTCAATGGCAAAAATCAATGAATATTGTAAATGCACAAACAGTAATTTCTCCGCATTGCAAGGTGCAATTCTGAAATTTTTTGCTTTTTCCTGCTCCTCTTAGCATGATAAAGAAGATTCAAAGAGAGCGAGATGCCAGCTCCTTTCATTCAGTCAGTAGCTTCAATCATTTCTGGTATATGAATAACATGATGTTTTTCAATGGCAAAAATCAATGAATATTGTAAATGCACAAACAGTAATTTCTCCGCATTGCAAGGTGCAATTCTGAAATTTTTTGCTTTTTCCTGCTCCTCTTAGCATGATAAAGAAGATTCAAAGAGAGTGAGATGCCAGCTCCTTTTATTCAGTCAGTAGCTTCAATCATTTCTGGACGTTTTTCAATGGCAAAAATCAATGAATATTGTAAATGCACAAACAGTAATTTCTCCGCATTGCAAGGTGCAATTCTGAAATTTTTTGCTTTTTCCTGCTCCTCTTAGCATGATAAAGAAGATTCAAAGAGAGTGAGATGCCAGCTCCTTTCATTCAGTCAGTAGCTTCAAACATTTCTAGTATATGAATAACATGATGTTTTTCAATGGCAAAAATCAATGAATATTGTAAATGCACAAACAGTAATTTCTCCGCATTGCAAGGTGCAATTCTGAAATTTTTTGCTTTTTCCTGCTCCTCTTAGCATGATAAAGAAGATTCAAAGAGAGTGAGATGCCAGCTCCTTTCATTCAGTCAGTAGCTTCAATCATTTCTGGACGTTTTTCAATGGCAAAAATCAATGAATATTGTAAATGCACAAACAGTAATTTCTCCGCATTGCAAGGTGCAATTCTGAAATTTTTTGCTTTTTCCTGCTCCTCTTAGCATGATAAAGAAGATTCAAAGAGAGTGAGATGCCAGCTCCTTTCATTCAGTCAGGAGCTTCAATCATTTCTGGACGTTTTTCAATGGCAAAAATCAATGAATATTGTAAATGCACAAACAGTAATTTCTCCGCATTGCAAGGTGCAATTCTGAAATTTTTTGCTTTTTCCTGCTCCTCTTAGCATGATAAAGAAGATTCAAAGAGAGTGAGATGCCAGCTCCTTTCATTCAGTCAGTAGCTTCAATCATTTCTGGTATATGAATAACATGATGTTTTTCAATGGCAAAAATCAATGAATATTGTAAATGCACAAACAGTAATTTCTCCGCATTGCAAGGTGCAATTCTGAAATTTTTTGCTTTTTCCTGCTCCTCTTAGCATGATAAAGAAGATTCAAAGAGAGTGAGATGCCAGCTCCTTTCATTCAGTCAGCAGCTTCAATCATTTCTGGACATTTTTCAATGGCAAAAATCAATGAATATTGTAAATGCACAAACAGTAATTTCTCCGCATTGCAAGGTGCAATTCTGAAATTTTTTGCTTTTTCCTGCTCCTCTTAGCATGATAAAGAAGATTCAAAGAGAGTGAGATGCCAGCTCCTTTCATTCAGTCAGTAGCTTCAAACATTTCTGGTATATGAATAACATGATGTTTTTCAATGGCAAAAATCAATGAATATTGTAAAAGCACAAACAGTAATTTCTCCGCATTGCAAGGTGCAATTCTGAAATTTTTTGCTTTTTCCTGCTCCTCTTAGCATGATAAAGAAGATTCAAAGAGAGTGAGATGCCAGCTCCTTTCATTCAGTCAGTAGCTTCAATCATTTCTGGACGTTTTTCAATGGCAAAAATCAATGAATATTGTAAATGCACAAACAGTAATTTCTCCGCATTGCAAGGTGCAATTCTGAAATTTTTTGCTTTTTCCTGCTCCTCTTAGCATGATAAAGAAGATTCAAAGAGAGTGAGATGCCAGCTCCTTTCATTCAGTCAGTAGCTTCAATCATTTCTGGTATATGAATAACATGATGTTTTTCAATGGCAAAAATCAATGAATATTGTAAATGCACAAACAGTAATTTCTCCGCATTGCAAGTTGCAATTCTGAAATTTTTTGCTTTTTCCTGCTCCTCTTAGCATGATAAAGAAGATTCAAAGAGAGTGAGATGCCAGCTCCTTTCATTCAGTCAGTAGCTTCAATTATTTCTGGACTTTTTCAATGGCAAAAATCAATGAATATTGTAAATGCACAAACAGTAATTTCTCCGCATTGCAAGGTGCAATTCTGAAATTTTTTGCTTTTTCCTGCTCCTCTTAGCATGATAAAGAAGATTCAAAGAGAGTGAGATGCCAGCTCCTTTCATTCAGTCAGTAGCTTCAATCATTTCTGGACGTTTTTCAATGGCAAAAATCAATGAATATTGTAAATGCACAAACAGTAATTTCTCCGCATTGCAAGGTGCAATTCTGAAATTTTTTGCTTTTTCCTGCTCCTCTTAGCATGATAAAGAAGATTCAAAGAGAGTGAGATGCCAGCTCCTTTCATTCAGTCAGTAGCTTCAATCATTTCTGGACGTTTTTCAATGGCAAAAATCAATGAATATTGTAAATGCACAAACAGTAATTTCTCCGCATTGCAAGGTGCAATTCTGAAATTTTTTGCTTTTTCCTGCTCCTCTTAGCATGATAAAGAAGATTCAAAGAGAGTGAGATGCCAGCTCCTTTCATTCAGTCAGTAGCTTCAATCATTTCTGGTATATGAATAACATGATGTTTTTCAATGGCAAAAATCAATGAATATTGTAAATGCACAAACAGTAATTTCTCCGCATTGCAAGGTGCAATTCTGAAATTTTTTGCTTTTTCCTGCTCCTCTTAGCATGATAAAGAAGATTCAAAGAGAGTGAGATGCCAGCTCCTTTCATTCAGTCAGTTGCTTCAATCATTTCTGGACGTTTTTCAATGGCAAAAATCAGTAAATATTGCAAATGCACAAACAGTAATTTCTCCGCATTGCAAGGTGCAATTCTGAAATTTTTTGCTTTTTCCTGCTCCTCTTAGCATGATAAAGAAGATTCAAAGAGAGTGAGATGCCAGCTCCTTTCATTCAGTCAGTAGCTTCAATCATTTCTGGACGTTTTTCAATGGCAAAAATCAATGAATATTGTAAATGCACAAACAGTAATTTCTCCGCATTGCAAGGTGCAATTCTGAAATTTTTTGCTTTTTCCTGCTCCTCTTTGCATGATAAAGAAGATTCAAAGAGAGTGAGATGCCAGCTCCTTTCATTCAGTCAGTAGCTTCAATCATTTCTGGTATATGAATAACATGATGTTTTTCAATGGCAAAAATCAATGAATATTGTAAATGCACAAACAGTAATTTCTCCGCATTGCAAGGTGCAATTCTGAAATTTTTGGCTTTTTCCTGCTCCTCTTAGCATGATAAAGAAGATTCAAAGAGAGTGAGATGCCAGCTCCTTTCATTCAGTCAGTAGCTTCAATCATTTCTGGATGTTTTTCAATGGCAAAAATCAATGAATATTGTAAATGCACAAACAGTAATTTCTCCGCATTGCAAGGTGCAATTCTGAAATTTCTTGCATTTTCCTCCTCCTCTTAGCATGATAAAGAAGATTCAAAGAGAGTGAGATGCCAGCTCCTTTCATTCAGTCAGTAGCTTCAATCATTTCTGGACGTTTTTCAATGGCAAAAATCAATGAATATTGTAAATGCACAAACAGTAATTTCTCCGCATTGCAAGGTGCAATTCTGAAATTTTTTGCTTTTTCCTGCTCCTCTTAGCATGATAAAGAAGATTCAAAGAGAGTGAGATGCCAGCTCCTTTCATTCAGTCAGTAGCTTCAAACATTTCTGGTATATGAATAACATGATGTTTTTCAATGGCAAAAATCAATGAATATTGTAAATGCACAAACAGTAATTTCTCCGCATTGCAAGGTGCAATTCTGAAATTTTTTGCTTTTTCCTGCTCCTCTTAGCATGATAAAGAAGATTCAAAGAGAGTGAGATGCCAGCTCCTTTCATTCAGTCAGTAGCTTCAATCATTTCTGGTATATGAATAACATGATGTTTTTCAATGGCAAAAATCAATGAATATTGTAAATGCACAAACAGTAATTTCTCCGCATTGCAAGTTGCAATTCTGAAATTTTTTGCTTTTTCCTGCTCCTCTTAGCATGATAAAGAAGATTCAAAGAGAGTGAGATGCCAGCTCCTTTCATTCAGTCAGTAGCTTCAATCATTTCTGGACGTTTTTCAATGGCAAAAATCAATGAATATTGTAAATGCACAAACAGTAATTTCTCCGCATTGCAAGGTGCAATTCTGAAATTTTTTGCTTTTTCCTGCTCCTCTTAGCATGATAAAGAAGATTCAAAGAGAGTGAGATGCCAGCTCCTTTCATTCAGTCAGTAGCTTCAATCATTTCTGGACGTTTTTCAATGGCAAAAATCAATGAATATTGTAAATGCACAAACAGTAATTTCTCCGCATTGCAAGGTGCAATTCTGAAATTTTTTGCTTTTTCCTGCTCCTCTTAGCATGATAAAGAAGATTCAAAGAGAGTGAGATGCCAGCTCCTTTCATTCAGTCAGTAGCTTCAAACATTTCTGGTATATGAATAACATGATGTTTTTCAATGGCAAAAATCAATGAATATTGTAAAAGCACAAACAGTAATTTCTCCGCATTGCAAGGGGCAATTCTGAAATTTTTTGCTTTTTCCTGCTCCTCTTAGCATGATAAAGAAGATTCAAAGAGAGTGAGATGCCAGCTCCTTTCATTCAGTCAGTAGCTTCAATCATTTCTGGACGTTTTTCAATGGCAAAAATCAATGAATATTGTAAATGCACAAACAGTAATTTCTCCGCATTGCAAGGTGCAATTCTGAAATTTTTTGCTTTTTCCTGCTCCTCTTAGCATGATAAAGAAGATTCAAAGAGAGTGAGATGCCAGCTCCTTTCATTCAGTCAGTAGCTTCAATCATTTCTGGTATATGAATAACATGTTTTTCAATGGCAAAAATCAATGAATATTGTAAATGCACAAACAGTAATTTCTCCACATTGCAAGGTGCAATTCTGAAATTTTTTGCTTTTTCCTGCTCCTCTTAGCATGATAAAGAAGATTCAAAGAGAGTGAGATGCCAGCTCCTTTCATTCAGTCAGTAGCTTCAATCATTTCTGGACGTTTTTCAATGGCAAAAATCAATGAATATTGTAAATGCACAAACAGTAATTTCTCCGCATTGCAAGGTGCAATTCTGAAATTTTTTGCTTTTTCCTGCTCCTCTTAGCATGATAAAGAAGATTCAAAGAGAGCGAGATGCCAGCTCCTTTCATTCAGTCAGTAGCTTCAATCATTTCTGGTATATGAATAACATGATGTTTTTCAATGGCAAAAATCAATGAATATTGTAAATGCACAAACAGTAATTTCTCCGCATTGCAAGGTGCAATTCTGAAATTTTTTGCTTTTTCCTGCTCCTCTTAGCATGATAAAGAAGATTCAAAGAGAGTGAGATGCCAGCTCCTTTTATTCAGTCAGTAGCTTCAATCATTTCTGGACGTTTTTCAATGGCAAAAATCAATGAATATTGTAAATGCACAAACAGTAATTTCTCCGCATTGCAAGGTGCAATTCTGAAATTTTTTGCTTTTTCCTGCTCCTCTTAGCATGATAAAGAAGATTCAAAGAGAGTGAGATGCCAGCTCCTTTCATTCAGTCAGTAGCTTCAAACATTTCTAGTATATGAATAACATGATGTTTTTCAATGGCAAAAATCAATGAATATTGTAAATGCACAAACAGTAATTTCTCCGCATTGCAAGGTGCAATTCTGAAATTTTTTGCTTTTTCCTGCTCCTCTTAGCATGATAAAGAAGATTCAAAGAGAGTGAGATGCCAGCTCCTTTCATTCAGTCAGTAGCTTCAATCATTTCTGGACGTTTTTCAATGGCAAAAATCAATGAATATTGTAAATGCACAAACAGTAATTTCTCCGCATTGCAAGGTGCAATTCTGAAATTTTTTGCTTTTTCCTGCTCCTCTTAGCATGATAAAGAAGATTCAAAGAGAGTGAGATGCCAGCTCCTTTCATTCAGTCAGGAGCTTCAATCATTTCTGGACGTTTTTCAATGGCAAAAATCAATGAATATTGTAAATGCACAAACAGTAATTTCTCCGCATTGCAAGGTGCAATTCTGAAATTTTTTGCTTTTTCCTGCTCCTCTTAGCATGATAAAGAAGATTCAAAGAGAGTGAGATGCCAGCTCCTTTCATTCAGTCAGTAGCTTCAATCATTTCTGGTATATGAATAACATGATGTTTTTCAATGGCAAAAATCAATGAATATTGTAAATGCACAAACAGTAATTTCTCCGCATTGCAAGGTGCAATTCTGAAATTTTTTGCTTTTTCCTGCTCCTCTTAGCATGATAAAGAAGATTCAAAGAGAGTGAGATGCCAGCTCCTTTCATTCAGTCAGCAGCTTCAATCATTTCTGGACATTTTTCAATGGCAAAAATCAATGAATATTGTAAATGCACAAACAGTAATTTCTCCGCATTGCAAGGTGCAATTCTGAAATTTTTTGCTTTTTCCTGCTCCTCTTAGCATGATAAAGAAGATTCAAAGAGAGTGAGATGCCAGCTCCTTTCATTCAGTCAGTAGCTTCAAACATTTCTGGTATATGAATAACATGATGTTTTTCAATGGCAAAAATCAATGAATATTGTAAAAGCACAAACAGTAATTTCTCCGCATTGCAAGGTGCAATTCTGAAATTTTTTGCTTTTTCCTGCTCCTCTTAGCATGATAAAGAAGATTCAAAGAGAGTGAGATGCCAGCTCCTTTCATTCAGTCAGTAGCTTCAATCATTTCTGGACGTTTTTCAATGGCAAAAATCAATGAATATTGTAAATGCACAAACAGTAATTTCTCCGCATTGCAAGGTGCAATTCTGAAATTTTTTGCTTTTTCCTGCTCCTCTTAGCATGATAAAGAAGATTCAAAGAGAGTGAGATGCCAGCTCCTTTCATTCAGTCAGTAGCTTCAATCATTTCTGGTATATGAATAACATGATGTTTTTCAATGGCAAAAATCAATGAATATTGTAAATGCACAAACAGTAATTTCTCCGCATTGCAAGTTGCAATTCTGAAATTTTTTGCTTTTTCCTGCTCCTCTTAGCATGATAAAGAAGATTCAAAGAGAGTGAGATGCCAGCTCCTTTCATTCAGTCAGTAGCTTCAATTATTTCTGGACTTTTTCAATGGCAAAAATCAATGAATATTGTAAATGCACAAACAGTAATTTCTCCGCATTGCAAGGTGCAATTCTGAAATTTTTTGCTTTTTCCTGCTCCTCTTAGCATGATAAAGAAGATTCAAAGAGAGTGAGATGCCAGCTCCTTTCATTCAGTCAGTAGCTTCAATCATTTCTGGACGTTTTTCAATGGCAAAAATCAATGAATATTGTAAATGCACAAACAGTAATTTCTCCGCATTGCAAGGTGCAATTCTGAAATTTTTTGCTTTTTCCTGCTCCTCTTAGCATGATAAAGAAGATTCAAAGAGAGTGAGATGCCAGCTCCTTTCATTCAGTCAGTAGCTTCAATCATTTCTGGACGTTTTTCAATGGCAAAAATCAATGAATATTGTAAATGCACAAACAGTAATTTCTCCGCATTGCAAGGTGCAATTCTGAAATTTTTTGCTTTTTCCTGCTCCTCTTAGCATGATAAAGAAGATTCAAAGAGAGTGAGATGCCAGCTCCTTTCATTCAGTCAGTAGCTTCAATCATTTCTGGTATATGAATAACATGATGTTTTTCAATGGCAAAAATCAATGAATATTGTAAATGCACAAACAGTAATTTCTCCGCATTGCAAGTTGCAATTCTGAAATTTTTTGCTTTTTCCTGCTCCTCTTAGCATGATAAAGAAGATTCAAAGAGAGTGAGATTCCAGCTCCTTTCATTCAGTCAGTAGCTTCAATCATTTCTGGACGTTTTTCAATGGCAAAAATCAATGAATATTGTAAATGCACAAACAGTAATTTCTCCGCATTGCAAGGTGCAATTCTGAAATTTTTTGCTTTTTCCTGCTCCTCTTAGCATGATAAAGAAGATTCAAAGAGAGTGAGATGCCAGCTCCTTTCATTCAGTCAGTAGCTTCAATCATTTCTGGACGTTTTTCAATGACAAAAATCAATGAATATTGTAAATGCACAAACAGTAATTTCTCCGCATTGCAAGATGCAATTCTGAAATTTTTTGCTTTTTCCTGCTCCTCTTAGCATGATAAAAAAGATTCAAAGAGAGTGAGATGCCAGCTCCTTTCATTCAGTCAGTAGCTTCAATCATTTCTGGACGTTTTTCAATGGCAAAAATCAATGAATATTGTAAATGCACAAACAGTAATTTCTCCGCATTGCAAGGTGCAATTCTGAAATTTTTTGCTTTTTCCTGCTCCTCTTAGCATGATAAAGAAGATTCAAAGAGAGTGAGATGCCAGCTCCTTTCATTCAGTCAGTAGCTTCAATCATTTCTGGTATATGAATAACATGATGTTTTTCAATGGCAAAAATCAATGAATATTGTAAATGCACAAACAGTAATTTCTCCGCATTGCAAGGTGCAATTCTGAAATTTTTTGCTTTTTCCTGCTCCTCTTAGCATGATAAAGAAGATTCAAAGAGAGTGAGATGCCAGCTCCTTTCATTCAGTCAGTAGCTTCAATCATTTCTGGACGTTTTTCAATGGCAAAAATCAATGAATATTGTAAATGCACAAACAGTAATTTCTCCGCATTGCAAGGTGCAATTTTGAAATTTGTTGCTTTTTCCTGCTCCTCTTAGCATGATAAAGAAGATTCAAAGAGAGTGAGATGCCAGCTCCTTTCATTCAGTCAGTAGCTTCAGTCATTTCTGGACGTTTTTCAATGGCAAAAATCAATGAATATTGTAAATGCACAAACAGTAATTTCTCCGCATTGCAAGGTGCAATTCTGAAATTTTTTGCTTTTTCCTGCTCCTCTTAGCATGATAAAGAAGATTCAAAGAGAGTGAGATGCCAGCTCCTTTCATTCAGTCAGTAGCTTCAAACATTTCTGGTATAAACATTTCTGGACGTTTTCCAATGGCAAAAATCAATGAATATTGTAAATGCACAAACAGTAATATCTCCACATTGCAAGGTGCAATTCTGAAATTTTTTGCTTTTTCCTGCTAATCCTAGCATGATAAAGAAGATTCAAATAGAGTGAGATGCCAGCTCCTTTCATTCAGTCAGTAGCTTCAAACATTTCTGGACGTTTTTCAATGGCAAAATTCAATGAATATTGTAAATGCACAAACAGTAATATCTCCACATTGCCAGGTGCAATTCTGAAATTTTTTGCTTTTTCCTGCTAATCCTAGCATGATAAAGAAGATTCAAAGAGAGTGAGATGCCAGCTCATTTCATTCAGTCAGTAGCTTCAATCATTTCTGGACGTTTTTCAATGGCAAAAATCAATGAATATTGTAAATGCACAAACAGTAATTTCTCCGCATTGCAAGGTGCAATTCTGAAATTTTTTGCTTTTTCCTGCTCCTCTTAGCATGATAAAGAAGATTCAAAGAGAGTGAGATGCCAGCTCCTTTCATTCAGTCAGTAGCTTCAATCATTTCTGGACGTTTTTCAATGGCAAAAATCAATGAATATTGTAAATGCACAAACAGTAATTTCTCCGCATTGCAAGGTGCAATTCTGAAATTTTTTGCTTTTTCCTGCTCCTCTTAGCATGATAAAGAAGATTCAAAGAGAGTGAGATGCCAGCTCCTTTCATTCAGTCAGTAGCTTCAATCATTTCTGGTATATGAATAACATGATGTTTTTCAATGGCAAAAATCAATGAATATTGTAAATGCACAAACAGTAATTTCTCCGCATTGCAAGGTGCAATTCTGAAATTTTTTGCTTTTTCCTGCTCCTCTTAGCATGATAAAGAAGATTCAAAGAGAGTGAGATGCCAGCTCCTTTCATTCAGTCAGTAGCTTCAATCATTTCTGGACGTTTTTGAATGGCAAAAATCAATGAATATTGTAAATGCACAAACAGTAATTTCTCCGCATTGCAAGATGCAATTCTGAAATTTTTTGCTTTTTCCTGCTCCTCTTAGCATGATAAAGAAGATTCAAAGAGAGTGAGATGCCAGCTCCTTTCATTCAGTCAGTAGCTTCAGTCATTTCTGGACGTTTTTCAATGCAAAAATCAATGAATATTGTAAATGCACAAACAGTAATTTCTCCGCATTGCAAGGTGCAATTCTGAAATTTTTTGCTTTTTCCTGCTCCTCTTAGCATGATAAAGAAGATTCAAAGAGAGTGAGATGCCAGCTCCTTTCATTCAGTCAGTAGCTTCAATCATTTCTGGACGTTTTTCAATGACAAAAATCAATGAATATTGTAAATGCACAAACAGTAATTTCTCCGCATTGCAAGATGCAATTCTGAAATTTTTTGCTTTTTCCTGCTCCTCTTAGCATGATAAAAAAGATTCAAAGAGAGTGAGATGCCAGCTCCTTTCATTCAGTCAGTAGCTTCAATCATTTCTGGACGTTTTTCAATGGCAAAAATCAATGAATATTGTAAATGCACAAACAGTAATTTCTCCGCATTGCAAGGTGCAATTCTGAAATTTTTTGCTTTTTCCTGCTCCTCTTAGCATGATAAAGAAGATTCAAAGAGAGTGAGATGCCAGCTCCTTTCATTCAGTCAGTAGCTTCAATCATTTCTGGTATATGAATAACATGATGTTTTTCAATGGCAAAAATCAATGAATATTGTAAATGCACAAACAGTAATTTCTCCGCATTGCAAGGTGCAATTCTGAAATTTTTTGCTTTTTCCTGCTCCTCTTAGCATGATAAAGAAGATTCAAAGAGAGTGAGATGCCAGCTCCTTTCATTCAGTCAGTAGCTTCAATCATTTCTGGACGTTTTTCAATGGCAAAAATCAATGAATATTGTAAATGCACAAACAGTAATTTCTCCGCATTGCAAGGTGCAATTTTGAAATTTGTTGCTTTTTCCTGCTCCTCTTAGCATGATAAAGAAGATTCAAAGAGAGTGAGATGCCAGCTCCTTTCATTCAGTCAGTAGCTTCAGTCATTTCTGGACGTTTTTCAATGGCAAAAATCAATGAATATTGTAAATGCACAAACAGTAATTTCTCCGCATTGCAAGGTGCAATTCTGAAATTTTTTGCTTTTTCCTGCTCCTCTTAGCATGATAAAGAAGATTCAAAGAGAGTGAGATGCCAGCTCCTTTCATTCAGTCAGTAGCTTCAATCATTTCTGGTATATGAATAACATGATGTTTTTCAATGGCAAAAATCAATGAATATTGTAAATGCACAAACAGTAATTTCTCCGCATTGCAAGGTGCAATTCTGAAATTTTTTGCTTTTTCCTGCTCCTCTTAGCATGATAAAGAAGATTCAAAGAGAGTGAGATGCCAGCTCCTTTCATTCAGTCAGTAGCTTCAATCATTTCTGGACGTTTTTCAATGGCAAAAATCAATGAATATTGTAAATGCACAAACAGTAATTTCTCCGCATTGCAAGGTGCAATTTTGAAATTTGTTGCTTTTTCCTGCTCCTCTTAGCATGATAAAGAAGATTCAAAGAGAGTGAGATGCCAGCTCCTTTCATTCAGTCAGTAGCTTCAGTCATTTCTGGACGTTTTTCAATGGCAAAAATCAATGAATATTGTAAATGCACAAACAGTAATTTCTCCGCATTGCAAGGTGCAATTCTGAAATTTTTTGCTTTTTCCTGCTCCTCTTAGCATGATAAAGAAGATTCAAAGAGAGTGAGATGCCAGCTCCTTTCATTCAGTCAGTAGCTTCAAACATTTCTGGTATAAACATTTCTGGACGTTTTCCAATGGCAAAAATCAATGAATATTGTAAATGCACAAACAGTAATATCTCCACATTGCAAGGTGCAATTCTGAAATTTTTTGCTTTTTCCTGCTAATCCTAGCATGATAAAGAAGATTCAAATAGAGTGAGATGCCAGCTCCTTTCATTCAGTCAGTAGCTTCAAACATTTCTGGACGTTTTTCAATGGCAAAATTCAATGAATATTGTAAATGCACAAACAGTAATATCTCCACATTGCCAGGTGCAATTCTGAAATTTTTTGCTTTTTCCTGCTAATCCTAGCATGATAAAGAAGATTCAAAGAGAGTGAGATGCCAGCTCATTTCATTCAGTCAGTAGCTTCAATCATTTCTGGACGTTTTTCAATGGCAAAAATCAATGAATATTGTAAATGCACAAACAGTAATTTCTCCGCATTGCAAGGTGCAATTCTGAAATTTTTTGCTTTTTCCTGCTCCTCTTAGCATGATAAAGAAGATTCAAAGAGAGTGAGATGCCAGCTCCTTTCATTCAGTCAGTAGCTTCAATCATTTCTGGACGTTTTTCAATGGCAAAAATCAATGAATATTGTAAATGCACAAACAGTAATTTCTCCGCATTGCAAGGTGCAATTCTGAAATTTTTTGCTTTTTCCTGCTCCTCTTAGCATGATAAAGAAGATTCAAAGAGAGTGAGATGCCAGCTCCTTTCATTCAGTCAGTAGCTTCAATCATTTCTGGTATATGAATAACATGATGTTTTTCAATGGCAAAAATCAATGAATATTGTAAATGCACAAACAGTAATTTCTCCGCATTGCAAGGTGCAATTCTGAAATTTTTTGCTTTTTCCTGCTCCTCTTAGCATGATAAAGAAGATTCAAAGAGAGTGAGATGCCAGCTCCTTTCATTCAGTCAGTAGCTTCAATCATTTCTGGACGTTTTTGAATGGCAAAAATCAATGAATATTGTAAATGCACAAACAGTAATTTCTCCGCATTGCAAGATGCAATTCTGAAATTTTTTGCTTTTTCCTGCTCCTCTTAGCATGATAAAGAAGATTCAAAGAGAGTGAGATGCCAGCTCCTTTCATTCAGTCAGTAGCTTCAGTCATTTCTGGACGTTTTTCAATGCAAAAATCAATGAATATTGTAAATGCACAAACAGTAATTTCTCCGCATTGCAAGGTGCAATTCTGAAATTTTTTGCTTTTTCCTGCTCCTCTTAGCATGATAAAGAAGATTCAAAGAGAGTGAGATGCCAGCTCCTTTCATTCAGTCAGTAGCTTCAATCATTTCTGGTATATGAATAACATGATGTTTTTCAATGGCAAAAATCAATGAATATTGTAAATGCACAAACAGTAATTTCTCCGCATTGCAAGGTGCAATTCTGAAATTTTTTGCTTTTTCCTGCTCCTCTTAGCATGATAAAGAAGATTCAAAGAGAGTGAGATGCCAGCTCCTTTCATTCAGTCAGTAGCTTCAATCATTTCTGGATGTTTTTCAATGGCAAAAATCAATGAATATTATAAATGCACAAACAGTAATTTCTCCGCATTGCAAGGTGCAATTCTGAAATTTCTTGCATTTTCCTGCTCCTCTTAGCATGATAAAGAAGATTCAAAGAGAGTGAGATGCCAGCTCCTTTCATTCAGTCAGTAGCTTCAATCATTTCTGGACGTTTTTCAATGGCAAAAATCAATGAATATTGTAAATGCACAAACAGTAATTTCTCCGCATTGCAAGGTGCAATTCTGAAATTTTTTGCTTTTTCCTGCTCCTCTTAGCATGATAAAGAAGATTCAAAGAGAGTGAGATGCCAGCTCCTTTCATTCAGTCAGTAGCTTCAAACATTTCTGGTATATGAATAACATGATGTTTTTCAATGGCAAAAATCAATGAATATTGTAAATGCACAAACAGTAATTTCTCCGCATTGCAAGGTGCAATTCTGAAATTTTTTGCTTTTTCCTGCTCCTCTTAGCATGATAAAGAAGATTCAAAGAGAGTGAGATGCCAGCTCCTTTCATTCAGTCAGTAGCTTCAATCATTTCTGGACGTTTTTCAATGGCAAAAATCAATGAATATTGTAAATGCACAAACAGTAATTTCTCCGCATTGCAAGGTGCAATTCTGAAATTTTTTGCTTTTTCCTGCTCCTCTTAGCATGATAAAGAAGATTCAAAGAGAGTGAGATGCCAGCTCCTTTCATTCAGTCAGTAGCTTCAATCATTTCTGGACGTTTTTCAATGGCAAAAATCAATGAATATTGTAAATGCACAAACAGTAATTTCTCCGCATTGCAAGGTGCAATTCTGAAATTTTTTGCTTTTTCCTGCTCCTCTTAGCATGATAAAGAAGATTCAAAGAGAGTGAGATGCCAGCTCCTTTCATTCAGTCAGTAGCTTCAATCATTTCTGGTATATGAATAACATGATGTTTTTCAATGGCAAAAATCAATGAATATTGTAAATGCACAAACAGTAATTTCTCCGCATTGCAAGTTGCAATTCTGAAATTTTTTGCTTTTTCCTGCTCCTCTTAGCATGATAAAGAAGATTCAAAGAGAGTGAGATTCCGGCTCCTTTCATTCAGTCAGTAGCTTCAATCATTTCTGGACGTTTTTCAATGGCAAAAATCAATGAATATTGTAAATGCACAAACAGTAATTTCTCCGCATTGCAAGGGGCAATTCTGAAATTTTTTGCTTTTTCCTGCTCCTCTTAGCATGATAAAGAAGATTCAAAGAGAGTGAGATGCCAGCTCCTTTCATTCAGTCAGTAGCTTCAATCATTTCTGGACGATTTTCAATGGCAAAAATCTATGAATATTGTAAATGCACAAACAGTAATTTCTCCGCATTGCAAGATGCAATTCTGAAATTTTTTGCTTTTTCCTGCTCCTCTTAGCATGATAAAGAAGATTCAAAGAGAGTGAGATGCCAGCTCCTTTCATTCAGTCAGTAGCTTCAGTCATTTCTGGACGTTTTTCAATGCAAAAATCAATGAATATTGTAAATGCACAAACAGTAATTTCTCCGCATTGCAAGGTGCAATTCTGAAATTTTTTGCTTTTTCCTGCTCCTCTTAGCATGATAAAGAAGATTCAAAGAGAGTGAGATGCCATCTCCTTTCATTCAGTCAGTAGCTTCAATCATTTCTGGTATATGAATAACATGATGTTTTTCAATGGCAAAAATCAATGAATATTGTAAATGCACAAACAGTAATTTCTCCGCATTGCAAGGTGCAATTCTGAAATTTTTTGCTTTTTCCTGCTCCTCTTAGCATGATAAAGAAGATTCAAAGAGAGTGAGATGCCAGCTCCTTTCATTCAGTCAGTAGCTTCAATCATTTCTGGATGTTTTTCAATGGCAAAAATCAATGAATATTATAAATGCACAAACAGTAATTTCTCCGCATTGCAAGGTGCAATTCTGAAATTTCTTGCATTTTCCTGCTCCTCTTAGCATGATAAAGAAGATTCAAAGAGAGTGAGATGCCAGCTCCTTTCATTCAGTCAGTAGCTTCAATCATTTCTGGACGTTTTTCATTGGCAAAAATCAATGAATATTGTAAATGCACAAACAGTAATTTCTCCGCATTGCAAGGTGCAATTCTGAAATTTTTTGCTTTTTCCTGCTCCTCTTAGCATGATAAAGAAGATTCAAAGAGAGTGAGATGCCAGCTCCTTTCATTCAGTCAGTAGCTTCAAACATTTCTGGTATATGAATAACATGATGTTTTTCAATGGCAAAAATCAATGAATATTGTAAATGCACAAACAGTAATTTCTCCGCATTGCAAGGTGCAATTCTGAAATTTTTTGCTTTTTCCTGCTCCTCTTAGCATGATAAAGAAGATTCAAAGAGAGTGAGATGCCAGCTCCTTTCATTCAGTCAGTAGCTTCAATCATTTCTGGACGTTTTTCAATGGCAAAAATCAATGAATATTGTAAATGCACAAACAGTAATTTCTCCGCATTGCAAGGTGCAATTCTGAAATTTTTTGCTTTTTCCTGCTCCTCTTAGCATGATAAAGAAGATTCAAAGAGAGTGAGATGCCAGCTCCTTTCATTCAGTCAGTAGCTTCAAACATTTCTGGTATATGAATAACATGTTGTTTTTCAATGGCAAAAATCAATGAATATTATAAATGCACAAACAGTAATTTCTCCGCATTGCAAGGTGCAATTCTGAAATTTCTTGCATTTTCCTGCTCCTCTTAGCATGATAAAGAAGATTCAAAGAGAGTGAGATGCCAGCTCCTTTCATTCAGTCAGTAGCTTCAATCATTTCTGGACGTTTTTCAATGGCAAAAATCAATGAATATTGTAAATGCACAAACAGTAATTTCTCCGCATTGCAAGGTGCAATTCTGAAATTTTTTGCTTTTTCCTGCTCCTCTTAGCATGATAAAGAAGATTCAAAGAGAGTGAGATGCCAGCTCCTTTCATTCAGTCAGTAGCTTCAAACATTTCTGGTATATGAATAACATGATGTTTTTCAATGGCAAAAATCAATGAATATTGTAAATGCACAAACAGTAATTTCTCCGCATTGCAAGGTGCAATTCTGAAATTTTTTGCTTTTTCCTGCTCCTCTTAGCATGATAAAGAAGATTCAAAGAGAGTGAGATGCCAGCTCCTTTCATTCAGTCAGTAGCTTCAATCATTTCTGGACGTTTTTCAATGGCAAAAATCAATGAATATTGTAAATGCACAAACAGTAATTTCTCCGCATTGCAAGGTGCAATTCTGAAATTTTTTGCTTTTTCCTGCTCCTATTAGCATGATAAAGAAGATTCAAAGAGAGTGAGATGCCAGCTTCTTTCATTGTCAGTAGCTTGAAACATTTCTGGGATATGAATAACATGATGTTTTTCAATGGCAAAAATTAATGAATATTGTAAATGCACAAACAGTAATTTCTCCGCATTGCAAGGTGCAATTCTGAAATTTTTTGCTTTTTCCTGCTCCTCTTAGCATGATAAAGAAGATTCAAAGAGAGTGAGATGCCAGCTCCTTTCATTCAGTCAGTAGCTTCAATCATTTCTGGACGTTTTTCAATGGCAAAAATCAATGAATATTGTAAATGCACAAACAGTAATTTCTCCGCATTGCAAGGTGCAATTCTGAAATTTTTTGCTTTTTCCTGCTCCTCTTAGCATGATAAAGAAGATTCAAAGAGAGTGAGATGCCAGCTCCTTTCATTCAGTCAGTAGCTTCAATCATTTCTGGACGTTTTTCAATGGCAAAAATCAATGAATATTGTAAATGCACAAACAGTAATTTCTCCGCATTGCAAGGTGCAATTCTGAAATTTTTTGCTTTTTCCTGCTCCTCTTAGCATGATAAAGAAGATTCAAAGAGAGTGAGATGCCAGCTCCTTTCATTCAGTCAGTAGCTTCAATCATTTCTGGTATATGAATAACATGATGTTTTTCAATGGCAAAAATCAATGAATATTGTAAATGCACAAACAGTAATTTCTCCGCATTGCAAGTTGCAATTCTGAAATTTTTTGCTTTTTCCTGCTCCTCTTAGCATGATAAAGAAGATTCAAAGAGAGTGAGATTCCGGCTCCTTTCATTCAGTCAGTAGCTTCAATCATTTCTGGACGTTTTTCAATGGCAAAAATCAATGAATATTGTAAATGCACAAACAGTAATTTCTCCGCATTGCAAGGGGCAATTCTGAAAGTTTTTGCTTTTTCCTGCTCCTCTTAGCATGATAAAGAAGATTCAAAGAGAGTGAGATGCCAGCTCCTTTCATTCAGTCAGTAGCTTTAATCATTTCTGGACGTTTTTCAATGGCAAAAATCAATGAATATTGTAAATGCACAAACAGTAATTTCTCCGCATTGCAAGATGAAATTCTGAAATTTTTTGCTTTTTCCTGCTCCTCTTAGCATGATAAAGAAGATTCAAAGAGAGTGAGATGCCAGCTCCTTTCATTCAGTCAGTAGCTTCAATCATTTCTGGACGTTTTTCAATGGCAAAAATCAATGAATATTGTAAATGCACAAACAGTAATTTCTCCGCATTGCAATGTGCAATTCTGAAATTTTTTGCTTTTTCCTGCTCCTCTTAGCATGATAAAGAAGATTCAAAGAGAGTGAGATGCCAGCTCCTTTCATTCAGTCAGTAGCTTCAATCATTTCTGGTATATGAATAACATGATGTTTTTCAATGGCAAAAATCAATGAATATTGTAAATGCACAAACAGTAATTTCTCCGCATTGCAAGGTGCAATTCTGAAATTTTTTGCTTTTTCCTGCTCCTCTTAGCATGATAAAGAAGATTCAAAGAGAGTGAGATGCCAGCTCCTTTCATTCAGTCAGTAGCTTCAATCATTTCTGGACGTTTTTCAATGGCAAAAATCAATGAATATTGTAAATGCACAAACAGTAATTTCTCCGCATTGCAAGGTGCAATTCTGAAATTTTTTGCTTTTTCCTGCTCCTCTTAGCATGATAAAGAAGATTCAAAGAGAGTGAGATGCCAGCTCCTTTCATTCAGTCAGTAGCTTCAGTGATTTCTGGAAGTTTTTCAATGGCAAAAATCAATGAATATTGTAAATGCACAAACAGTAATTTCTCCGCATTGCAAGGTGCAATTCTGAAATTTTTTGCTTTTTCCTGCTCCTCTTAGCATGATAAAGAAGATTCAAAGAGAGTGAGATGCCAGCTCCTTTCATTCAGTCAGTAGCTTCAAACATTTCTGGTATAAACATTTCTGGACGTTTTTCAATGGCAAAAATCAATGAATATTGTAAATGCACAAACAGTAATATCTCCACATTGCAAGGTGCAATGCTGAAATTTTTTTTGCTTTTTCCTGCTAATCCTAGCATGATAAAGAAGATTCAAATAGAGTGAGATGCCAGCTCCTTTCATTCAGTCAGTAGCTTCAAACATTTCTGGACGTTTTTCAATGGCAAAAATCAATGAATATTGTAAATGCACAAACAGTAATATCTCCACATTGCAAGGTGCAATTCTGAAATTTTTTGCTTTTTCCTGCTAATCCTAGCATGATAAAGAAGATTCAAAGAGAGTGAGATGTCAGCTCCTTTCATTCAGTCAGTAGCTTCAAACATTTCTGGTATATGAATAACATGATGTTTTTCAATGGCAAAAATCAATGAATATTGTAAATGCACAAACAGTAATATCTCCACATTGCAAGGTGCAATTCTGAAATTTTTTGCTTTTTCCTGCTAATCCTAGCATGATAAAGAAGATTCAAAGAGAGTGAGATGCCAGCTCCTTACATTCAGTCAGTAGCTTCAAACATTTCTGGACGTTTTTCAATGGCAAAAATCAATGAATATTGTAAATGCACAAACAGTAATATCTCCACATTGCAAGGTGCAATTCTGAAATTTTTTGCTTTTTCCTGCTACTCCTAGCATGATAAAGAAGATTCAAAGAGAGTGAGATGCCAGCTCCTTTCATTCAGTCAGTAGCTTCAATCATTTCTGGACGTTTTTCAATGGCAAAAATCAATGAATATTGTAAATGCACAAACAGTAATTTCTCCGCATTGCAAGGTGCAATTCTGAAATTTTTTGCTTTTTCCTGCTCTTCTTAGCATGATAAAGAAGATTCAAAGAGAGTGAGATGCCAGCTCCTTTCATTCAGTCAGTAGCTTCAATCATTTCTGGATGTTTTTCAATGGCAAAAATCAATGAATATTGTAAATGCACAAACAGTAATTTCTCCGCATTGCAAGGTGCAATTCTGAAATTTTTTGCTTTTTCCTGCTCCTCTTAGCATGATAAAGAAGATTCAAAGAGAGTGGGATGCCAGCTCCTTTCATTCAGTCAGTAGCTTCAATCATTTCTGGTATATGAATAACATGATGTTTTTCAATGGCAAAAATCAATGAATATTGTAAATGCACAAACAGTAATTTCTCCGCATTGCAAGGTGCAATTCTGAAATTTTTTGCTTTTTCCTGCTCCTCTTAGCATGATAAAGAAGATTCAAAGAGAGTGAGATGCCAGCTCCTTTCATTCAGTCAGTAGCTTCAATCATTTCTGGACGTTTTTCAATGGCAAAAATCAATGAATATTGTAAATGCACAAACAGTAATTTCTCCGCATTGCAAGATGCAATTCTGAAATTTTTTGCTTTTTCCTGCTCCTCTTAGCATGATAAAGAAGATTCAAAGAGAGTGAGATGCCAGCTCCTTTCATTCAGTCAGTAGCTTCAGTCATTTCTGGACGTTTTTCCATGGCAAAAATCAATGAATATTGTAAATGCACAAACAGTAATTTCTCCGCATTGCAAAGTGCAATTCTGAAATTTTTTGCTTTTTCCTGCTCCTCTTAGCATGATAAAGAAGATTCAAAGAGAGTGAGATGCCAGCTCCTTTCATTCAGTCAGTAGCTTCAAACATTTCTGGTATAAACATTTCTGGATGTTTTTCAATGGCAAAAATCAATGAATATTGTAAATGCACAAACAGTAATATCTCCACATTGCAAGGTGCAATGCTGAAATTTTTTGCTTTTTCCTGCTAATCCTAGGATGATAAAGAAGATTCAAATAGAGTGAGATGCCAGCTCCTTTCATTCAGTCAGTAGCTTCAAACATTTCTGGTATATGAATAACATGATGTTTTTCAATGGCAAAAATCAATGAATATTGTAAATGCACAAACAGTAATATCTCCACATTGCAAGGTGCAATTCTGAAATTTTTTGCTTTTTCCTGCTAATCCTAGCATGATAAAGAAGATTCAAAGAGAGTGAGATGCCAGCTCCTTTCATTCAGTCAGTAGCTTCAAACATTTCTGGACGTTTTTCAATGGCAAAAATCAATGAATATTGTAAATGCACAAACAGTAATATCTCCACATTGCAAGGTGCAATTCTGAAATTTTTTGCTTTTTCCTGCTACTCCTAGCATGATAAAGAAGATTCAAAGAGAGTGAGATGCCAGCTCCTTTCATTCAGTCAGTAGCTTCAAACATTTCTGGACGTTTTTCAATGGCAAAAATCAATGAATATTGTAAATGCACAAACAGTAATATCTCCACATTGCAAGGTGCAATTCTGAAATTTTTTGCTTTTTCCTGCTAATCCTAGCATGATAAAGAAGATTCAAAGAGAGTGAGATGCCAGCTCCTTTCATTCAGTCAGTAGCTTCAAACATTTCTGGACGTTTTTCAATGGCAAAAATCAATGAATATTGTAAATGCACAAACAGTAATATCTCCACATTGCAAGGTGCAATTCTGAAATTTTTTGCTTTTTCCTGCTACTCCTAGCATGATAAAGAAGATTCAAAGAGAGTGAGATGCCAGCTCCTTTCATTCAGTCAGTAGCTTCAAACATTTCTGGACGTTTTTCAATGGCAAAAATCAATGAATATTGTAAATGCACAAACAGTAATTTCTCCGCATTGCAAGGTGCAATTCTGAAATTTTTTGCTTTTTCCTGCTCCTCTTAGCATGATAAAGAAGATTCAAAGAGAGTGAGATGCCAGCTCCTTTCATTCAGTCAGTAGCTTCAATCATTTCTGGACGTTTTTCAATGGCAAAAATCAATGAATATTGTAAATGCACAAACAGTAATTTCTCCGCATTGCAAGGTGCAATTCTGAAATTTTTTGCTTTTTCCTGCTCCTCTTAGCATGATAATGAAGATTCAAAGAGAGTGAGATGCCAGCTCCTTTCATTCAGTCAGTAGCTTCAATCATTTCTGGTATATGAATAACATGATGTTTTTCAATGGCAAAAATCAATGAATATTGTAAATGCACAAACAGTAATTTCTCCGCATTGCAAGTTGCAATTCTGAAATTTTTTGCTTTTTCCTGCTCCTCTTAGCATGATAAAGAAGATTCAAAGAGAGTGAGATGCCAGCTCCTTTCATTCAGTCAGTAGCTTCAATCATTTCTGGACGTTTTTCAATGGCAAAAATCAATGAATATTGTAAATGCACAAACAGTAATTTCTCCGCATTGCAAGGTGCAATTCTGAAATTTTTTGCTTTTTCCTGCTCCTCTTAGCATGATAAAGAAGATTCAAAGAGAGTGAGATGCCAGCTCCTTTCATTCAGTCAGTAGCTTCAATCATTTCTGGACGTTTTTCAATGGCAAAAATCAATGAATATGGTAAATGCACAAACAGTAATTTCTCCGCATTGCAAGGTGCAATTCTGAAATTTTTTGCTTTTTCCTGCTCCTCTTAGCATGATAAAGAAGATTCAAAGAGAGTGAGATGCCAGCTCCTTTCATTCAGTCAGTAGCTTCAATCATTTCTGGACGTTTTTCAATGGCAAAAATCAATGAATATTGTAAATGCACAAACAGTAATTTCTCCGCATTGCAAGGTGCAATTCTGAAATTTTTTGCTTTTTCCTGCTCCTCTTAGCATGATAAAGAAGATTCAAAGAGAGTGAGATGCCAGCTCCTTTCATTCAGTCAGTAGCTTCAATCATTTCTGGTATATGAATAACATGATGTTTTTCAATGGCAAAAATCAATGAATATTGTAAATGCACAAACAGTAATTTCTCCGCATTGCAAGGTGCAATTCTGAAATTTTTTGCTTTTTCCTGCTCCTCTTAGCATGATAAAGAAGATTCAAAGAGCGTGAGATGCCAGCTCCTTTCATTCAGTCAGTAGCTTCAATCATTTCTGGATGTTTTTCAATGGCAAAAATCAATGAATATTGTAAATGCACAAACAGTAATTTCTCCGCATTGCAAGGTGCAATTCTGAAATTTTTTGCTTTTTCCTGCTCCTCTTAGCATGATAAAGAAGATTCAAAGAGAGTGAGATGCCAGCTCCTTTCATTCAGTCAGTAGCTTCAGTCATTTCTGGACGTTTTTCAATGGCAAAAATCAATGAATATTGTAAATGCACAAACAGTAATTTCTCCGCATTGCAACGTGCAATTCTGAAATTTTTTGCTTTTTCCTGCTCCTCTTAGCATGATAAAGAAGATTCAAAGAGAGTGAGATGCCAGCTCCTTTCATTCAGTCAGTAGCTTCAAACATTTCTGGTATAAACATTTCTGGACGTTTTTCAATGGCAAAAATCAATGAATATTGTAAATGCACAAACAGTAATATCTCCACATTGCAAGGTGCAATTCTGAAATTTTTTGCTTTTTCCTGCTAATCCTAGCATGATAAAGAAGATTCAAATAGAGTGAGATGCCAGCTCCTTTCATTCAGTCAGTAGCTTCAAACATTTCTGGACGTTTTTCAATGGCAAAATTCAATGAATATTGTAAATGCACAAACAGTAATATCTCCACATTGCAAGGTGCAATTCTGAAATTTTTTGCTTTTTCCTGCTAATCCTAGCATGATAAAGAAGATGCAAAGAGAGTGAGATGCCAGCTCCTTTCATTCAGTCAGTAGCTTCAATCATTTCTGGACGTTTTTCAATGGCAAAAATCAATGAATATTGTAAATGCACAAACAGTAATTTCTCCGCATTGCAAGGTGCAATTCTGAAATTTTTTGCTTTTTCCTGCTCCTCTTAGCATGATAAAGAAGATTCAAAGAGAGTGAGATGCCAGCTCCTTTCATTCAGTCAGTAGCTTCAATCATTTCTGGACGTTTTTCAATGGCAAAAATCAATGAATATTGTAAATGCACAAACAGTAATTTCTCCGCATTGCAAGGTGCAATTCTGAAATTTTTTGCTTTTTCCTGCTCCTCTTAGCATGATTAAGAAGATTCAAAGAGAGTGAGATGCCAGCTCCTTTCATTCAGTCAGTAGCTTCAATCATTTCTGGTATATGAATAACATGATGTTTTTCAATGGCAAAAATCAATGAATATTGTAAATGCACAAACAGTAATTTCTCCGCATTGCAAGGTGCAATTCTGAAATTTTTTGCTTTTTCCTGCTCCTCTTAGCATGATAAAGAAGATTCAAAGAGAGTGAGATGCCAGCTCCTTTCATTCAGTCAGTAGCTTCAATCATTTCTGGACGTTTTTCAATGGCAAAAATCAATGAATATTGTAAATGCACAAACAGTAATTTCTCCGCATTGCAAGGTGCAATTCTGAAATTTTTTGCTTTTTCCTGCTCCTCTTAGCATGATAAAGAAGATTCTAAGAGAGTGAGATGCCAGCTCCTTTCATTCAGTCAGTAGCTTCAATCATTTCTGGACGTTTTTCAATGGCAAAAATCAATGAATATTGTAAATGCACAAACAGTAATTTCTCCGCATTGCAAGGTGCAATTCTGAATTTTTTTGCTTTTTCCTGATCCTCTTAGCATGATAAAGAAGATTCAAAGAGAGTGAGATGCCAGTTCCTTTCATTCAGTCAGTAGCTTCAATCATTTCTGGTATATGAATAACATGATGTTTTTCAATGGCAAAAATCAATGAATATTGTAAATGCACAAACAGTAATTTCTCCGCATTGCAAGGTGCAATTCTGAAATTTTTTGCTTTTTCCTGCTCCTCTTAGCATGATAAAGAAGATTCAAAGAGAGTGAGATGCCAGCTCCTTTCATTCAGTCAGTAGCTTCAATCATTTCTGGACGTTTTTCAATGGCAAAAATCAATGAATATTGTAAATGCACAAACAGTAATTTCTCCGCATTGCAAGATGCAATTCTGAAATTTTTTGCTTTTTCCTGCTCCTCTTAGCATGATAAAGAAGATTCAAAGAGAGTGAGATGCCAGCTCCTTTCATTCAGTCAGTAGCTTCAGTCATTTCTGGACGTTTTTCCATGGCAAAAATCAATGAATATTGTAAATGCACAAACAGTAATTTCTCCGCATTGCAAAGTGCAATTCTGAAATTTTTTGCTTTTTCCTGCTCCTCTTAGCATGATAAAGAAGATTCAAAGAGAGTGAGATGCCAGCTCCTTTCATTCAGTCAGTAGCTTCAAACATTTCTGGTATAAACATTTCTGGATGTTTTTCAATGGCAAAAATCAATGAATATTGTAAATGCACAAACAGTAATATCTCCACATTGCAAGGTGCAATGCTGAAATTTTTTGCTTTTTCCTGCTAATCCTAGGATGATAAAGAAGATTCAAATAGAGTGAGATGCCAGCTCCTTTCATTCAGTCAGTAGCTTCAAACATTTCTGGTATATGAATAACATGATGTTTTTCAATGGCAAAAATCAATGAATATTGTAAATGCACAAACAGTAATATCTCCACATTGCAAGGTGCAATTCTGAAATTTTTTGCTTTTTCCTGCTAATCCTAGCATGATAAAGAAGATTCAAAGAGAGTGAGATGCCAGCTCCTTTCATTCAGTCAGTAGCTTCAAACATTTCTGGACGTTTTTCAATGGCAAAAATCAATGAATATTGTAAATGCACAAACAGTAATATCTCCACATTGCAAGGTGCAATTCTGAAATTTTTTGCTTTTTCCTGCTACTCCTAGCATGATAAAGAAGATTCAAAGAGAGTGAGATGCCAGCTCCTTTCATTCAGTCAGTAGCTTCAAACATTTCTGGACGTTTTTCAATGGCAAAAATCAATGAATATTGTAAATGCACAAACAGTAATATCTCCACATTGCAAGGTGCAATTCTGAAATTTTTTGCTTTTTCCTGCTAATCCTAGCATGATAAAGAAGATTCAAAGAGAGTGAGATGCCAGCTCCTTTCATTCAGTCAGTAGCTTCAAACATTTCTGGACGTTTTTCAATGGCAAAAATCAATGAATATTGTAAATGCACAAACAGTAATATCTCCACATTGCAAGGTGCAATTCTGAAATTTTTTGCTTTTTCCTGCTACTCCTAGCATGATAAAGAAGATTCAAAGAGAGTGAGATGCCAGCTCCTTTCATTCAGTCAGTAGCTTCAAACATTTCTGGACGTTTTTCAATGGCAAAAATCAATGAATATTGTAAATGCACAAACAGTAATTTCTCCGCATTGCAAGGTGCAATTCTGAAATTTTTTGCTTTTTCCTGCTCCTCTTAGCATGATAAAGAAGATTCAAAGAGAGTGAGATGCCAGCTCCTTTCATTCAGTCAGTAGCTTCAATCATTTCTGGACGTTTTTCAATGGCAAAAATCAATGAATATTGTAAATGCACAAACAGTAATTTCTCCGCATTGCAAGGTGCAATTCTGAAATTTTTTGCTTTTTCCTGCTCCTCTTAGCATGATAATGAAGATTCAAAGAGAGTGAGATGCCAGCTCCTTTCATTCAGTCAGTAGCTTCAATCATTTCTGGTATATGAATAACATGATGTTTTTCAATGGCAAAAATCAATGAATATTGTAAATGCACAAACAGTAATTTCTCCGCATTGCAAGTTGCAATTCTGAAATTTTTTGCTTTTTCCTGCTCCTCTTAGCATGATAAAGAAGATTCAAAGAGAGTGAGATGCCAGCTCCTTTCATTCAGTCAGTAGCTTCAATCATTTCTGGACGTTTTTCAATGGCAAAAATCAATGAATATTGTAAATGCACAAACAGTAATTTCTCCGCATTGCAAGGTGCAATTCTGAAATTTTTTGCTTTTTCCTGCTCCTCTTAGCATGATAAAGAAGATTCAAAGAGAGTGAGATGCCAGCTCCTTTCATTCAGTCAGTAGCTTCAATCATTTCTGGACGTTTTTCAATGGCAAAAATCAATGAATATTGTAAATGCACAAACAGTAATTTCTCCGCATTGCAAGGTGCAATTCTGAAATTTTTTGCTTTTTCCTGCTCCTCTTAGCATGATAAAGAAGATTCAAAGAGAGTGAGATGCCAGCTCCTTTCATTCAGTCAGTAGCTTCAATCATTTCTGGACGTTTTTCAATGGCAAAAATCAATGAATATTGTAAATGCACAAACAGTAATTTCTCCGCATTGCAAGGTGCAATTCTGAAATTTTTTGCTTTTTCCTGCTCCTCTTAGCATGATAAAGAAGATTCAAAGAGAGTGAGATGCCAGCTCCTTTCATTCAGTCAGTAGCTTCAATCATTTCTGGTATATGAATAACATGATGTTTTTCAATGGCAAAAATCAATGAATATTGTAAATGCACAAACAGTAATTTCTCCGCATTGCAAGGTGCAATTCTGAAATTTTTTGCTTTTTCCTGCTCCTCTTAGCATGATAAAGAAGATTCAAAGAGCGTGAGATGCCAGCTCCTTTCATTCAGTCAGTAGCTTCAATCATTTCTGGATGTTTTTCAATGGCAAAAATCAATGAATATTGTAAATGCACAAACAGTAATTTCTCCGCATTGCAAGGTGCAATTCTGAAATTTTTTGCTTTTTCCTGCTCCTCTTAGCATGATAAAGAAGATTCAAAGAGAGTGAGATGCCAGCTCCTTTCATTCAGTCAGTAGCTTCAGTCATTTCTGGACGTTTTTCAATGGCAAAAATCAATGAATATTGTAAATGCACAAACAGTAATTTCTCCGCATTGCAACGTGCAATTCTGAAATTTTTTGCTTTTTCCTGCTCCTCTTAGCATGATAAAGAAGATTCAAAGAGAGTGAGATGCCAGCTCCTTTCATTCAGTCAGTAGCTTCAAACATTTCTGGTATAAACATTTCTGGACGTTTTTCAATGGCAAAAATCAATGAATATTGTAAATGCACAAACAGTAATATCTCCACATTGCAAGGTGCAATTCTGAAATTTTTTGCTTTTTCCTGCTAATCCTAGCATGATAAAGAAGATTCAAATAGAGTGAGATGCCAGCTCCTTTCATTCAGTCAGTAGCTTCAAACATTTCTGGACGTTTTTCAATGGCAAAATTCAATGAATATTGTAAATGCACAAACAGTAATATCTCCACATTGCAAGGTGCAATTCTGAAATTTTTTGCTTTTTCCTGCTAATCCTAGCATGATAAAGAAGATGCAAAGAGAGTGAGATGCCAGCTCCTTTCATTCAGTCAGTAGCTTCAATCATTTCTGGACGTTTTTCAATGGCAAAAATCAATGAATATTGTAAATGCACAAACAGTAATTTCTCCGCATTGCAAGGTGCAATTCTGAAATTTTTTGCTTTTTCCTGCTCCTCTTAGCATGATAAAGAAGATTCAAAGAGAGTGAGATGCCAGCTCCTTTCATTCAGTCAGTAGCTTCAATCATTTCTGGACGTTTTTCAATGGCAAAAATCAATGAATATTGTAAATGCACAAACAGTAATTTCTCCGCATTGCAAGGTGCAATTCTGAAATTTTTTGCTTTTTCCTGCTCCTCTTAGCATGATTAAGAAGATTCAAAGAGAGTGAGATGCCAGCTCCTTTCATTCAGTCAGTAGCTTCAATCATTTCTGGTATATGAATAACATGATGTTTTTCAATGGCAAAAATCAATGAATATTGTAAATGCACAAACAGTAATTTCTCCGCATTGCAAGGTGCAATTCTGAAATTTTTTGCTTTTTCCTGCTCCTCTTAGCATGATAAAGAAGATTCAAAGAGAGTGAGATGCCAGCTCCTTTCATTCAGTCAGTAGCTTCAATCATTTCTGGACGTTTTTCAATGGCAAAAATCAATGAATATTGTAAATGCACAAACAGTAATTTCTCCGCATTGCAAGGTGCAATTCTGAAATTTTTTGCTTTTTCCTGCTCCTCTTAGCATGATAAAGAAGATTCTAAGAGAGTGAGATGCCAGCTCCTTTCATTCAGTCAGTAGCTTCAATCATTTCTGGACGTTTTTCAATGGCAAAAATCAATGAATATTGTAAATGCACAAACAGTAATTTCTCCGCATTGCAAGGTGCAATTCTGAATTTTTTTGCTTTTTCCTGATCCTCTTAGCATGATAAAGAAGATTCAAAGAGAGTGAGATGCCAGTTCCTTTCATTCAGTCAGTAGCTTCAATCATTTCTGGTATATGAATAACATGATGTTTTTCAATGGCAAAAATCAATGAATATTGTAAATGCACAAACAGTAATTTCTCCGCATTGCAAGGTGCAATTCTGAAATTTTTTGCTTTTTCCTGCTCCTCTTAGCATGATAAAGAAGATTCAAAGAGAGTGAGATGCCAGCTCCTTTCATTCAGTCAGTAGCTTCAATCATTTCTGGATGTTTTTCAATGGCAAAAATCAATGAATATTGTAAATGCACAAACAGTAATTTCTCCGCATTGCAAGGTGCAATTCTGAAATTTTTTGCTTTTTCCTGCTCCTCTTAGCATGATAAAGAAGATTCAAAGAGAGTGAGATGCCAGCTCCTTTCATTCAGTCAGTAGCTTCAGTCATTTCTGGACGTTTTTCAATGGCAAAAATCAATGAATATTGTAAATGCACAAACAGTAATTTCTCCGCATTGCAAGGTGCAATTCTGAAATTTTTTGCTTTTTCCTGCTCCTCTTAGCATGATAAAGAAGATTCAAAGAGAGTGAGATGCCAGCTCCTTTCATTCAGTCAGTAGCTTCAAACATTTCTGGTATAAACATTTCTGGACGTTTTTCAATGGCAAAAATCAATGAATATTGTAAATGCACAAACAGTAATATCTCCACATTGCAAGGTGCAATTCTGAAATTTTTTGCTTTTTCCTGCTAATCCTAGCATGATAAAGAAGATTCAAATAGAGTGAGATGCCAGCTCCTTTCATTCAGTCAGTAGCTTCAAACATTTCTGGACGTTTTTCAATGGCAAAATTCAATGAATATTGTAAATGCACAAACAGTAATATCTCCACATTGCAAGGTGCAATTCTGAAATTTTTTGCTTTTTCCTGCTAATCCTAGCATGATAAAGAAGATTCAAAGAGAGTGAGATGCCAGCTCCTTTCATTCAGTCAGTAGCTTCAATCATTTCTGGACGTTTTTCAATGGCAAAAATCAATGAATATTGTAAATGCACAAACAGTAATTTCTCCGCATTGCAAGGTGCAATTCTGAAATTTTTTGCTTTTTCCTGCTCCTCTTAGCATGATAAAGAAGATTCAAAGAGAGTGAGATGCCAGCTCCTTTCATTCAGTCAGTAGCTTCAGTCATTTCTGGACGTTTTTCAATGGCAAAAATCAATGAATATTGTAAATGCACAAACAGTAATTTCTCCGCATTGCAAGGTGCAATTCTGAAATTTTTTGCTTTTTCCTGCTCCTCTTAGCATGATAAAGAAGATTCAAAGAGAGTGAGATGCCAGCTCCTTTCATTCAGTCAGTAGCTTCAATCATTTCTGGACGTTTTTCAATGGCAAAAATCAATGAATATTGTAAATGCACAAACAGTAATTTCTCCGCATTGCAAGGTGCAATTCTGAAATTTTTTGCTTTTTCCTGCTCCTCTTAGCATGATAAAGAAGATTCAAAGAGAGTGAGATGCCAGCTCCTTTCATTCCGTCAGTAGCTTCAATCATTTCTGGACGTTTTTCAATGGCAAAAATCAATGAATATTGTAAATGCACAAACAGTAATTTCTCCGCATTGCAAATTGCAATTCTGAAATTTTTTGCTTTTTCCTGCTCCTCTTAGCATGATAAAGAAGATTCAAAGAGAGTGAGATGCCAGCTCCTTTCATTCAGTCAGTAGCTTCAATCATTTCTGGACGTTTTTCAATGGCAAAAATCAATGAATATTGTAAATGCACAAACAGTAATTTCTCCGCATTGCAAGGTGCAATTCTGAAATTTTTTGCTTTTTCCTGCTCCTATTAGCATGATAAAGAAGATTCAAAGAGAGTGAGATGCCAGCTCCTTTCATTCAGTCAGTAGCTTCAATCATTTCTGGATGTTTTTCAATGGCAAAAATCAATGAATATTGTAAATGCACAAACAGTAATTTCTCCGCATTGCAAGGTGCAATTCTGAAATTTTTTGCTTTTTCCTGCTCCTCTTAGCATGATAAAGAAGATTCAGAGAGTGAGATGCCAGCTCCTTTCATTCAGTCAGTAGCTTCAGTCATTTCTGGACGTTTTTCAATGGCAAAAATCAATGAATATTGTAAATGCACAAACAGTAATTTCTCCGCATTGCAAGGTGCAATTCTGAAATTTTTTGCTTTTTCCTGCTCCTCTTAGCATGATAAAGAAGATTCAAAGAGAGTGAGATGCCAGCTCCTTTCATTCAGGCAGTAGCTTCAAACATTTCTGGTATAAACATTTCTGGACGTTTTTCAATGGCAAAAATCAATGAATATTGTAAATGCACAAACAGTAATATCTCCACATTGCAAGGTGCAATTCTGAAATTTTTTGCTTTTTCCTGCTCCTCTTAGCATGATAAAGAAGATTCAAAGAGAGTGAGATGCCAGCTCCTTTCATTCAGTCAGTAGTTTCAATCATTTCTGGACGTTTTTCAATGGCAAAAATCAATGAATATTGTAAATGCACAAACAGTAATTTCTCCGCATTGCAAGGTGCAATTCTGAAATTTTTTGCTTTTTCCTGCTCCTCTTAGCATGATAAAGAAGATTCAAAGAGAGTGAGATGCCAGCTCCTTTCATTCAGTCAGTAGCTTCAATCATTTCTGGTATATGAATAACATGATGTTTTTCAATGGCAAAAATCAATGAATATTGTAAATGCACAAACAGTAATTTCTCCGCATTGCAAGGTGCAATTCTGAAATTTTTTGCTTTTTCCTGCTCCTCTTAGCATGATAAAGAAGATTCAAAGAGAGTGAGATGCCAGCTCTTTTCATTCAGTCAGTAGCTTCAATCATTTCTGGACGTTTTTCAATGGCAAAAATCAATGAATATTGTAAATGCACAAACAGTAATTTCTCCGCATTGCAAGGTGCAATTCTGAAATTTTTTGCTTTTTCCTGCTCCTCTTAGCATGATAAAGAAGATTCAAAGAGAGTGAGATGCCAGCTCCTTTCATTCAGTCAGTAGCTTCAGTCATTTCTGGACGTTTTTCAATGGCAAAAATCAATGAATATTGTAAATGCACAAACAGTAATTTCTCCGCATTGCAAGGTGCAATTCTGAAATTCTTTGCTTTTTCCTGCTCCTCTTAGCATGATAAAGAAGATTCAAAGAGAGTGAGATGCCAGCTCCTTTCATTCAGTCAGTAGCTTCAAACATTTCTGGTATAAACATTTCTGGACGTTTTTCAATGGCAAAAATCAATGAATATTGTAAATGCACAAACAGTAATATCTCCACATTGCAAGGTGCAATTCTGAAATTTTTTGCTTTTTCCTGCTAATCCTAGCATGATAAAGAAGATTCAAATAGAGTGAGATGCCAGCTCCTTTCATTCAGTCAGTAGCTTCAAACATTTCTGGACGTTTTTCAATGGCAAAAATCAATGAATATTGTAAATGCACAAACAGTAATATCTCCACATTGCAAGGTTCAATTCTGAAATTTTTTGCTTTTTCCTGCTAATCCTAGCATGATAAAGAAGATTCAAAGAGAATGAGATGCCAGCTCCTTTCATTCAGTCAGTAGCTTCAAACATTTCTGGTATATGAATAACATGATGTTTTTCAATGGCAAAAATCAATGAATATTGTAAATGCACAAACAGTAATATCTCCATATTGCAAGGTGCAATTCTGAAATTTTTTGCTTTTTCCTGCTAATCCTAGCATGATAAAGAAGATTCAAAGAGAGTGAGATGCCAGCTCCTTTCATTCAGTCAGTAGCTTCAAACATTTCTGGACGTTTTTCAATGGCAAAAATCAATGAATATTGTAAATGCACAAACAGTAATATCTCCACATTGCAAGGTGCAATTCTGAAATTTTTTGCTTTTTCCTGCTACTCCTAGCATGATAAAGAAGATTCAAAGAGAGTGAGATGCCAGCTCCTTTCATTCAGTCAGTAGCTTCAAACATTTCTGGACGTTTTTCAATGGCAAAAATCAATGAATATTGTAAATGCACAAACAGTAATATCTCCACATTGCAAGGTGCAATTCTGAAATTTTTTGCTTTTTCCTGCTAATCCTAGCATGATAAAGAAGATTCAAAGAGAGTGAGATGCCAGCTCCTTTCATTCAGTCAGTAGCTTCAAACATTTCTGGACGTTTTTCAATGGCAAAAATCTATGAATATTGTAAATGCACAAACAGTAATTTCTCCGCATTGCAAGGTGCAATTCTGAATTTTTTTGCTTTTTCCTGATCCTCTTAGCATGATAAAGAAGATTCAAAGAGAGTGAGATGCCAGTTCCTTTCATTCAGTCAGTAGCTTCAATCATTTCTGGTATATGAATAACATGATGTTTTTCAATGGCAAAAATCAATGAATATTGTAAATGCACAAACAGTAATTTCTCCGCATTGCAAGGTGCAATTCTGAAATTTTTTGCTTTTTCCTGCTCCTCTTAGCATGATAAAGAAGATTCAAAGAGAGTGAGATGCCAGCTCCTTTCATTCAGTCAGTAGCTTCAATCATTTCTGGACGTTTTTCAATGGCAAAAATCAATGAATATTGTAAATGCACAAACAGTAATTTCTCCGCATTGCAAGATGCAATTCTGAAATTTTTTGCTTTTTCCTGCTCCTCTTAGCATGATAAAGAAGATTCAAAGAGAGTGAGATGCCAGCTCCTTTCATTCAGTCAGTAGCTTCAGTCATTTCTGGACGTTTTTCCATGGCAAAAATCAATGAATATTGTAAATGCACAAACAGTAATTTCTCCGCATTGCAAAGTGCAATTCTGAAATTTTTTGCTTTTTCCTGCTCCTCTTAGCATGATAAAGAAGATTCAAAGAGAGTGAGATGCCAGCTCCTTTCATTCAGTCAGTAGCTTCAAACATTTCTGGTATAAACATTTCTGGATGTTTTTCAATGGCAAAAATCAATGAATATTGTAAATGCACAAACAGTAATATCTCCACATTGCAAGGTGCAATGCTGAAATTTTTTGCTTTTTCCTGCTAATCCTAGGATGATAAAGAAGATTCAAATAGAGTGAGATGCCAGCTCCTTTCATTCAGTCAGTAGCTTCAAACATTTCTGGTATATGAATAGCATGATGTTTTTCAATGGCAAAAATCAATGAATATTGTAAATGCACAAACAGTAATATCTCCACATTGCAAGGTGCAATTCTGAAATTTTTTGCTTTTTCCTGCTAATCCTAGCATGATAAAGAAGATTCAAAGAGAGTGAGATGCCAGCTCCTTTCATTCAGTCAGTAGCTTCAAACATTTCTGGACGTTTTTCAATGGCAAAAATCAATGAATATTGTAAATGCACAAACAGTAATATCTCCACATTGCAAGGTGCAATTCTGAAATTTTTTGCTTTTTCCTGCTACTCCTAGCATGATAAAGAAGATTCAAAGAGAGTGAGATGCCAGCTCCTTTCATTCAGTCAGTAGCTTCAAACATTTCTGGACGTTTTTCAATGGCAAAAATCAATGAATATTGTAAATGCACAAACAGTAATATCTCCACATTGCAAGGTGCAATTCTGAAATTTTTTGCTTTTTCCTGCTAATCCTAGCATGATAAAGAAGATTCAAAGAGAGTGAGATGCCAGCTCCTTTCATTCAGTCAGTAGCTTCAAACATTTCTGGACGTTTTTCAATGGCAAAAATCAATGAATATTG
Organism: Phyllobates terribilis; assembly: GCF_046119375.1. Taxonomy (NCBI): domain Eukaryota; kingdom Metazoa; phylum Chordata; class Amphibia; order Anura; family Dendrobatidae; genus Phyllobates; species Phyllobates terribilis. The sequence goes on from NW_027364398.1 coordinate 129,443, forward strand.
TAAATGCACAAACAGTAATATCTCCACATTGCAAGGTGCAATTCTGAAATTTTTTGCTTTTTCCTGCTACTCCTAGCATGATAAAGAAGATTCAAAGAGAGTGAGATGCCAGCTCCTTTCATTCAGTCAGTAGCTTCAAACATTTCTGGACGTTTTTCAATGGCAAAAATCAATGAATATTGTAAATGCACAAACAGTAATTTCTCCGCATTGCAAGGTGCAATTCTGAAATTTTTTGCTTTTTCCTGCTCCTCTTAGCATGATAAAGAAGATTCAAAGAGAGTGAGATGCCAGCTCCTTTCATTCAGTCAGTAGCTTCAATCATTTCTGGACGTTTTTCAATGGCAAAAATCAATGAATATTGTAAATGCACAAACAGTAATTTCTCCGCATTGCAAGGTGCAATTCTGAAATTTTTTGCTTTTTCCTGCTCCTCTTAGCATGATAATGAAGATTCAAAGAGAGTGAGATGCCAGCTCCTTTCATTCAGTCAGTAGCTTCAATCATTTCTGGTATATGAATAACATGATGTTTTTCAATGGCAAAAATCAATGAATATTGTAAATGCACAAACAGTAATTTCTCCGCATTGCAAGTTGCAATTCTGAAATTTTTTGCTTTTTCCTGCTCCTCTTAGCATGATAAAGAAGATTCAAAGAGAGTGAGATGCCAGCTCCTTTCATTCAGTCAGTAGCTTCAATCATTTCTGGACGTTTTTCAATGGCAAAAATCAATGAATATTGTAAATGCACAAACAGTAATTTCTCCGCATTGCAAGGTGCAATTCTGAAATTTTTTGCTTTTTCCTGCTCCTCTTAGCATGATAAAGAAGATTCAAAGAGAGTGAGATGCCAGCTCCTTTCATTCAGTCAGTAGCTTCAATCATTTCTGGACGTTTTTCAATGGCAAAAATCAATGAATATTGTAAATGCACAAACAGTAATTTCTCCGCATTGCAAGGTGCAATTCTGAAATTTTTTGCTTTTTCCTGCTCCTCTTAGCATGATAAAGAAGATTCAAAGAGAGTGAGATGCCAGCTCCTTTCATTCAGTCAGTAGCTTCAATCATTTCTGGACGTTTTTCAATGGCAAAAATCAATGAATATTGTAAATGCACAAACAGTAATTTCTCCGCATTGCAAGGTGCAATTCTGAAATTTTTTGCTTTTTCCTGCTCCTCTTAGCATGATAAAGAAGATTCAAAGAGAGTGAGATGCCAGCTCCTTTCATTCAGTCAGTAGCTTCAATCATTTCTGGTATATGAATAACATGATGTTTTTCAATGGCAAAAATCAATGAATATTGTAAATGCACAAACAGTAATTTCTCCGCATTGCAAGGTGCAATTCTGAAATTTTTTGCTTTTTCCTGCTCCTCTTAGCATGATAAAGAAGATTCAAAGAGCGTGAGATGCCAGCTCCTTTCATTCAGTCAGTAGCTTCAATCATTTCTGGATGTTTTTCAATGGCAAAAATCAATGAATATTGTAAATGCACAAACAGTAATTTCTCCGCATTGCAAGGTGCAATTCTGAAATTTTTTGCTTTTTCCTGCTCCTCTTAGCATGATAAAGAAGATTCAAAGAGAGTGAGATGCCAGCTCCTTTCATTCAGTCAGTAGCTTCAGTCATTTCTGGACGTTTTTCAATGGCAAAAATCAATGAATATTGTAAATGCACAAACAGTAATTTCTCCGCATTGCAACGTGCAATTCTGAAATTTTTTGCTTTTTCCTGCTCCTCTTAGCATGATAAAGAAGATTCAAAGAGAGTGAGATGCCAGCTCCTTTCATTCAGTCAGTAGCTTCAAACATTTCTGGTATAAACATTTCTGGACGTTTTTCAATGGCAAAAATCAATGAATATTGTAAATGCACAAACAGTAATATCTCCACATTGCAAGGTGCAATTCTGAAATTTTTTGCTTTTTCCTGCTAATCCTAGCATGATAAAGAAGATTCAAATAGAGTGAGATGCCAGCTCCTTTCATTCAGTCAGTAGCTTCAAACATTTCTGGACGTTTTTCAATGGCAAAATTCAATGAATATTGTAAATGCACAAACAGTAATATCTCCACATTGCAAGGTGCAATTCTGAAATTTTTTGCTTTTTCCTGCTAATCCTAGCATGATAAAGAAGATGCAAAGAGAGTGAGATGCCAGCTCCTTTCATTCAGTCAGTAGCTTCAATCATTTCTGGACGTTTTTCAATGGCAAAAATCAATGAATATTGTAAATGCACAAACAGTAATTTCTCCGCATTGCAAGGTGCAATTCTGAAATTTTTTGCTTTTTCCTGCTCCTCTTAGCATGATAAAGAAGATTCAAAGAGAGTGAGATGCCAGCTCCTTTCATTCAGTCAGTAGCTTCAATCATTTCTGGACGTTTTTCAATGGCAAAAATCAATGAATATTGTAAATGCACAAACAGTAATTTCTCCGCATTGCAAGGTGCAATTCTGAAATTTTTTGCTTTTTCCTGCTCCTCTTAGCATGATTAAGAAGATTCAAAGAGAGTGAGATGCCAGCTCCTTTCATTCAGTCAGTAGCTTCAATCATTTCTGGTATATGAATAACATGATGTTTTTCAATGGCAAAAATCAATGAATATTGTAAATGCACAAACAGTAATTTCTCCGCATTGCAAGGTGCAATTCTGAAATTTTTTGCTTTTTCCTGCTCCTCTTAGCATGATAAAGAAGATTCAAAGAGAGTGAGATGCCAGCTCCTTTCATTCAGTCAGTAGCTTCAATCATTTCTGGACGTTTTTCAATGGCAAAAATCAATGAATATTGTAAATGCACAAACAGTAATTTCTCCGCATTGCAAGGTGCAATTCTGAAATTTTTTGCTTTTTCCTGCTCCTCTTAGCATGATAAAGAAGATTCTAAGAGAGTGAGATGCCAGCTCCTTTCATTCAGTCAGTAGCTTCAATCATTTCTGGACGTTTTTCAATGGCAAAAATCAATGAATATTGTAAATGCACAAACAGTAATTTCTCCGCATTGCAAGGTGCAATTCTGAATTTTTTTGCTTTTTCCTGATCCTCTTAGCATGATAAAGAAGATTCAAAGAGAGTGAGATGCCAGTTCCTTTCATTCAGTCAGTAGCTTCAATCATTTCTGGTATATGAATAACATGATGTTTTTCAATGGCAAAAATCAATGAATATTGTAAATGCACAAACAGTAATTTCTCCGCATTGCAAGGTGCAATTCTGAAATTTTTTGCTTTTTCCTGCTCCTCTTAGCATGATAAAGAAGATTCAAAGAGAGTGAGATGCCAGCTCCTTTCATTCAGTCAGTAGCTTCAATCATTTCTGGATGTTTTTCAATGGCAAAAATCAATGAATATTGTAAATGCACAAACAGTAATTTCTCCGCATTGCAAGGTGCAATTCTGAAATTTTTTGCTTTTTCCTGCTCCTCTTAGCATGATAAAGAAGATTCAAAGAGAGTGAGATGCCAGCTCCTTTCATTCAGTCAGTAGCTTCAGTCATTTCTGGACGTTTTTCAATGGCAAAAATCAATGAATATTGTAAATGCACAAACAGTAATTTCTCCGCATTGCAAGGTGCAATTCTGAAATTTTTTGCTTTTTCCTGCTCCTCTTAGCATGATAAAGAAGATTCAAAGAGAGTGAGATGCCAGCTCCTTTCATTCAGTCAGTAGCTTCAAACATTTCTGGTATAAACATTTCTGGACGTTTTTCAATGGCAAAAATCAATGAATATTGTAAATGCACAAACAGTAATATCTCCACATTGCAAGGTGCAATTCTGAAATTTTTTGCTTTTTCCTGCTAATCCTAGCATGATAAAGAAGATTCAAATAGAGTGAGATGCCAGCTCCTTTCATTCAGTCAGTAGCTTCAAACATTTCTGGACGTTTTTCAATGGCAAAATTCAATGAATATTGTAAATGCACAAACAGTAATATCTCCACATTGCAAGGTGCAATTCTGAAATTTTTTGCTTTTTCCTGCTAATCCTAGCATGATAAAGAAGATTCAAAGAGAGTGAGATGCCAGCTCCTTTCATTCAGTCAGTAGCTTCAATCATTTCTGGACGTTTTTCAATGGCAAAAATCAATGAATATTGTAAATGCACAAACAGTAATTTCTCCGCATTGCAAGGTGCAATTCTGAAATTTTTTGCTTTTTCCTGCTCCTCTTAGCATGATAAAGAAGATTCAAAGAGAGTGAGATGCCAGCTCCTTTCATTCAGTCAGTAGCTTCAGTCATTTCTGGACGTTTTTCAATGGCAAAAATCAATGAATATTGTAAATGCACAAACAGTAATTTCTCCGCATTGCAAGGTGCAATTCTGAAATTTTTTGCTTTTTCCTGCTCCTCTTAGCATGATAAAGAAGATTCAAAGAGAGTGAGATGCCAGCTCCTTTCATTCAGTCAGTAGCTTCAATCATTTCTGGACGTTTTTCAATGGCAAAAATCAATGAATATTGTAAATGCACAAACAGTAATTTCTCCGCATTGCAAGGTGCAATTCTGAAATTTTTTGCTTTTTCCTGCTCCTCTTAGCATGATAAAGAAGATTCAAAGAGAGTGAGATGCCAGCTCCTTTCATTCAGTCAGTAGCTTCAATCATTTCTGGACGTTTTTCAATGGCAAAAATCAATGAATATTGTAAATGCACAAACAGTAATTTCTCCGCATTGCAAGGTGCAATTCTGAAATTTTTTGCTTTTTCCTGCTCCTCTTAGCATGATTAAGAAGATTCAAAGAGAGTGAGATGCCAGCTCCTTTCATTCAGTCAGTAGCTTCAATCATTTCTGGTATATGAATAACATGATGTTTTTCAATGGCAAAAATCAATGAATATTGTAAATGCACAAACAGTAATTTCTCCGCATTGCAAGGTGCAATTCTGAAATTTTTTGCTTTTTCCTGCTCCTCTTAGCATGATAAAGAAGATTCAAAGAGAGTGAGATGCCAGCTCCTTTCATTCAGTCAGTAGCTTCAATCATTTCTGGACGTTTTTCAATGGCAAAAATCAATGAATATTGTAAATGCACAAACAGTAATTTCTCCGCATTGCAAGGTGCAATTCTGAAATTTTTTGCTTTTTCCTGCTCCTCTTAGCATGATAAAGAAGATTCTAAGAGAGTGAGATGCCAGCTCCTTTCATTCAGTCAGTAGCTTCAATCATTTCTGGACGTTTTTCAATGGCAAAAATCAATGAATATTGTAAATGCACAAACAGTAATTTCTCCGCATTGCAAGGTGCAATTCTGAATTTTTTTGCTTTTTCCTGATCCTCTTAGCATGATAAAGAAGATTCAAAGAGAGTGAGATGCCAGTTCCTTTCATTCAGTCAGTAGCTTCAATCATTTCTGGTATATGAATAACATGATGTTTTTCAATGGCAAAAATCAATGAATATTGTAAATGCACAAACAGTAATTTCTCCGCATTGCAAGGTGCAATTCTGAAATTTTTTGCTTTTTCCTGCTCCTCTTAGCATGATAAAGAAGATTCAAAGAGAGTGAGATGCCAGCTCCTTTCATTCAGTCAGTAGCTTCAATCATTTCTGGATGTTTTTCAATGGCAAAAATCAATGAATATTGTAAATGCACAAACAGTAATTTCTCCGCATTGCAAGGTGCAATTCTGAAATTTTTTGCTTTTTCCTGCTCCTCTTAGCATGATAAAGAAGATTCAAAGAGAGTGAGATGCCAGCTCCTTTCATTCAGTCAGTAGCTTCAGTCATTTCTGGACGTTTTTCAATGGCAAAAATCAATGAATATTGTAAATGCACAAACAGTAATTTCTCCGCATTGCAAGGTGCAATTCTGAAATTTTTTGCTTTTTCCTGCTCCTCTTAGCATGATAAAGAAGATTCAAAGAGAGTGAGATGCCAGCTCCTTTCATTCAGTCAGTAGCTTCAAACATTTCTGGTATAAACATTTCTGGACGTTTTTCAATGGCAAAAATCAATGAATATTGTAAATGCACAAACAGTAATATCTCCACATTGCAAGGTGCAATTCTGAAATTTTTTGCTTTTTCCTGCTAATCCTAGCATGATAAAGAAGATTCAAATAGAGTGAGATGCCAGCTCCTTTCATTCAGTCAGTAGCTTCAAACATTTCTGGACGTTTTTCAATGGCAAAATTCAATGAATATTGTAAATGCACAAACAGTAATATCTCCACATTGCAAGGTGCAATTCTGAAATTTTTTGCTTTTTCCTGCTAATCCTAGCATGATAAAGAAGATTCAAAGAGAGTGAGATGCCAGCTCCTTTCATTCAGTCAGTAGCTTCAATCATTTCTGGACGTTTTTCAATGGCAAAAATCAATGAATATTGTAAATGCACAAACAGTAATTTCTCCGCATTGCAAGGTGCAATTCTGAAATTTTTTGCTTTTTCCTGCTCCTCTTAGCATGATAAAGAAGATTCAAAGAGAGTGAGATGCCAGCTCCTTTCATTCAGTCAGTAGCTTCAGTCATTTCTGGACGTTTTTCAATGGCAAAAATCAATGAATATTGTAAATGCACAAACAGTAATTTCTCCGCATTGCAAGGTGCAATTCTGAAATTTTTTGCTTTTTCCTGCTCCTCTTAGCATGATAAAGAAGATTCAAAGAGAGTGAGATGCCAGCTCCTTTCATTCAGTCAGTAGCTTCAATCATTTCTGGACGTTTTTCAATGGCAAAAATCAATGAATATTGTAAATGCACAAACAGTAATTTCTCCGCATTGCAAGGTGCAATTCTGAAATTTTTTGCTTTTTCCTGCTCCTCTTAGCATGATAAAGAAGATTCAAAGAGAGTGAGATGCCAGCTCCTTTCATTCAGTCAGTAGCTTCAATCATTTCTGGACGTTTTTCAATGGCAAAAATCAATGAATATTGTAAATGCACAAACAGTAATTTCTCCGCATTGCAAATTGCAATTCTGAAATTTTTTGCTTTTTCCTGCTCCTCTTAGCATGATAAAGAAGATTCAAAGAGAGTGAGATGCCAGCTCCTTTCATTCAGTCAGTAGCTTCAATCATTTCTGGACGTTTTTCAATGGCAAAAATCAATGAATATTGTAAATGCACAAACAGTAATTTCTCCGCATTGCAAGGTGCAATTCTGAAATTTTTTGCTTTTTCCTGCTCCTATTAGCATGATAAAGAAGATTCAAAGAGAGTGAGATGCCAGCTCCTTTCATTCAGTCAGTAGCTTCAATCATTTCTGGATGTTTTTCAATGGCAAAAATCAATGAATATTGTAAATGCACAAACAGTAATTTCTCCGCATTGCAAGGTGCAATTCTGAAATTTTTTGCTTTTTCCTGCTCCTCTTAGCATGATAAAGAAGATTCAGAGAGTGAGATGCCAGCTCCTTTCATTCAGTCAGTAGCTTCAGTCATTTCTGGACGTTTTTCAATGGCAAAAATCAATGAATATTGTAAATGCACAAACAGTAATTTCTCCGCATTGCAAGGTGCAATTCTGAAATTTTTTGCTTTTTCCTGCTCCTCTTAGCATGATAAAGAAGATTCAAAGAGAGTGAGATGCCAGCTCCTTTCATTCAGGCAGTAGCTTCAAACATTTCTGGTATAAACATTTCTGGACGTTTTTCAATGGCAAAAATCAATGAATATTGTAAATGCACAAACAGTAATATCTCCACATTGCAAGGTGCAATTCTGAAATTTTTTGCTTTTTCCTGCTCCTCTTAGCATGATAAAGAAGATTCAAAGAGAGTGAGATGCCAGCTCCTTTCATTCAGTCAGTAGTTTCAATCATTTCTGGACGTTTTTCAATGGCAAAAATCAATGAATATTGTAAATGCACAAACAGTAATTTCTCCGCATTGCAAGGTGCAATTCTGAAATTTTTTGCTTTTTCCTGCTCCTCTTAGCATGATAAAGAAGATTCAAAGAGAGTGAGATGCCAGCTCCTTTCATTCAGTCAGTAGCTTCAATCATTTCTGGTATATGAATAACATGATGTTTTTCAATGGCAAAAATCAATGAATATTGTAAATGCACAAACAGTAATTTCTCCGCATTGCAAGGTGCAATTCTGAAATTTTTTGCTTTTTCCTGCTCCTCTTAGCATGATAAAGAAGATTCAAAGAGAGTGAGATGCCAGCTCCTTTCATTCAGTCAGTAGCTTCAGTCATTTCTGGACGTTTTTCAATGGCAAAAATCAATGAATATTGTAAATGCACAAACAGTAATTTCTCCGCATTGCAAGGTGCAATTCTGAAATTCTTTGCTTTTTCCTGCTCCTCTTAGCATGATAAAGAAGATTCAAAGAGAGTGAGATGCCAGCTCCTTTCATTCAGTCAGTAGCTTCAAACATTTCTGGTATAAACATTTCTGGACGTTTTTCAATGGCAAAAATCAATGAATATTGTAAATGCACAAACAGTAATATCTCCACATTGCAAGGTGCAATTCTGAAATTTTTTGCTTTTTCCTGCTAATCCTAGCATGATAAAGAAGATTCAAATAGAGTGAGATGCCAGCTCCTTTCATTCAGTCAGTAGCTTCAAACATTTCTGGACGTTTTTCAATGGCAAAAATCAATGAATATTGTAAATGCACAAACAGTAATATCTCCACATTGCAAGGTTCAATTCTGAAATTTTTTGCTTTTTCCTGCTAATCCTAGCATGATAAAGAAGATTCAAAGAGAATGAGATGCCAGCTCCTTTCATTCAGTCAGTAGCTTCAAACATTTCTGGTATATGAATAACATGATGTTTTTCAATGGCAAAAATCAATGAATATTGTAAATGCACAAACAGTAATATCTCCATATTGCAAGGTGCAATTCTGAAATTTTTTGCTTTTTCCTGCTAATCCTAGCATGATAAAGAAGATTCAAAGAGAGTGAGATGCCAGCTCCTTTCATTCAGTCAGTAGCTTCAAACATTTCTGGACGTTTTTCAATGGCAAAAATCAATGAATATTGTAAATGCACAAACAGTAATATCTCCACATTGCAAGGTGCAATTCTGAAATTTTTTGCTTTTTCCTGCTACTCCTAGCATGATAAAGAAGATTCAAAGAGAGTGAGATGCCAGCTCCTTTCATTCAGTCAGTAGCTTCAAACATTTCTGGACGTTTTTCAATGGCAAAAATCAATGAATATTGTAAATGCACAAACAGTAATATCTCCACATTGCAAGGTGCAATTCTGAAATTTTTTGCTTTTTCCTGCTAATCCTAGCATGATAAAGAAGATTCAAAGAGAGTGAGATGCCAGCTCCTTTCATTCAGTCAGTAGCTTCAAACATTTCTGGACGTTTTTCAATGGCAAAAATCTATGAATATTGTAAATGCACAAACAGTAATTTCTCCGCATTGCAAGGTGCAATTCTGAAATTTTTTGCTTTTTCCTGCTCCTCTTAGCATGATAAAGATTCAAAGAGAGTGAGATGCCAGCTCCTTTCATTCAGTCAGTAGCTTCAATCATTTCTGGACGTTTTTCAATGGCAAAAATCAATGAATATTGTAAATGCACAAGCAGTAATTTCTCCGCATTGCAAGGTGCAATTCTGAAATTTTTTGCTTTTTCCTGCTCCTCTTAGCATGATAAAGAAGATTCAAAGAGAGTGAGATGCCAGCTCCTTTCATTCAGTCAGTAGCTTCAATCATTTCTGGACGTTTTTCAATGGCAAAAATCAATGAATATTGTAAATGCACAAACAGTAATTTCTCCGCATTGCAAGGTGCAATTCTGAAATTTTTTGCTTCTTCCTGCTCCTCTTAGCATGAAAAAGAAGATTCAAAGAGAATGAGATGCCCGCTCCTTTCATTCAGTCAGTAGCTTCAATCATTTCTGGTATATGAATAACATGATGTTTTTCAATGGCAAAAATCAATGAATATTGTAAATGCACAAACAGTAATTTCTCCGCATTGCAAGGTGCAATTCTGAATTTTTTTGCTTTTTCCTGCTCCTCTTAGCATGATAAAGAAGATTCAAAGAGAGTGAGATGCCAGCTCCTTTCATTCAGTCAGTAGCTTCAATCATTTCTGGACGTTTTTCAATGGCAAAAATCAATGAATATTGTAAATGCACAAACAGTAATTTCTCCGCATTGCAAGGTGCAATTCTGAAATTTTTTGCTTTTTCCTGCTCCTCTTAGCATGATAAAGAAGATTCAAAGAGAGTGAGATGCCAGCTCCTTTCATTCAGTCAGTAGCTTCAAACATTTCTGGTATATGAATAACATGATGTTTTTCAATGGCAAAAATCAATGAATATTGTAAATGCACAAACAGTAATTTCTCCGCATTGCAAGGTGCAATTCTGAAATTTTTTGCTTTTTCCTGCTCCTCTTAGCATGATAAAGAAGATTCAAAGAGAGTGAGATGCCAGCTCCTTTCATTCAGTCAGTAGCTTCAATCTTTTCTGGACGTTTTTCAATGGCAAAAATCAATGAATATTGTAAATGCACAAACAGTAATTTCTCCGCATTGCAAGGTGCAATTCTGAAATTTTTTGCTTTTTCCTGCTCCTCTTAGCATGATAAAGAAGATTCAAAGAGAGTGAGATGCCAGCTCCTTTCATTCAGTCAGTAGCTTCAATCATTTCTGGACGTTTTTCAATGGCAAAAATCAATGAATATTGAAAATGCACAAACAGTAATTTCTCCGCATTGCAAGGTGCAATTCTGAATTTTTTTGCTTTTTCCTGCTCCTCTTAGCATGATAAAGAAGATTCAAAGAGAGTGAGATGCCAGCTCCTTTCATTCAGTCAGTAACTTCAAACATTTCTGGTATAAACATTTCTGGACGTTTTTCAATGGCAAAAATCAATGAATATTGTAAATGCACAAACAGTAATATCTCCACATTGCAAGGTGCAATTCTGAAATTTTTTGCTTTTTCCTGCTAATCCTAGCATGATAAAGAATATTCAAATAGAGTGAGATGCCAGCTCCTTTCATTCAGTCAGTAGCTTCAAACATTTCTGGACGTTTTTCAATGGCAAAAATCAATGAATATTGTAAATGCACAAACAGTAATATCTCCACATTGCAAGGTGCAATTCTGAAATTTTTTGCTTTTTCCTGCTAATCCTAGCATGATAAAGAAGATTCAAAGAGAGTGAGATGCCAGGTCCTTTCATTCAGTCAGTAGCCTCAAACATTTCTGGTATATGAATAACATGATGTTTTTTAATGGCAAAAATCAATGAATATTGTAAATGCACAAACAGTAATATCTCCACATTGCAAGGTGCAATTCTGAAATTTTTTGCTTTTTCCTGCTAATCCTAGCATGATAAAGAAGATTCAAAGAGAGTGAGATGCCAGCTCCTTTCATTCAGTCAGTAGCTTCAAACATTTCTGGACGTTTTTCAATGGCAAAAATCAATGAATATTGTAAATGCACAAACAGTAATATCTCCACATTGCAAGGTGCAATTCTGAAATTTTTTGCTTTTTCCTGCTACTCCTAGCATGGTAAAGAAGATTCAAAGAGAGTGAGATGCCAGCTCCTTTCATTCAGTCAGTAGCTTCAAACATTTCTGTACGTTTTTCAATGGCAAAAATCAATGAATATTGTAAATGCACAAACAGTAATATCTCCACATTGCAAGGTGCAATTCTGAAATTTTTTGCTTTTTCCTGCTAATCCTAGCATGATAAAGAAGATTCAAAGAGAGTGAGATGCCAGCTCCTTTCATTCAGTCAGTAGCTTCAAACATTTCTGGACGTTTTTCAATGGCAAAAATCAATGAATATTGTAAATGCACAAACAGTAATATCTCCACATTGCAAGGTGCAATTCTGAAATTTTTTGCTTTTTCCTGCTAATCCTAGCATGATAAAGAAGATTCAAAGAGAGTGAGATGCCAGCTCCTTTCATTCAGTCAGTAGCTTCAAACATTTCTGGACGTTTTTCAATGGCAAAAATCTATGAATATTGTAAATGCACAAACAGTAATTTCTCCGCATTGCAAGGTGCAATTCTGAAATTTTTTGCTTTTTCCTGCTCCTCTTAGCATGATAAAGATTCAAAGAGAGTGAGATGCCAGCTCCTTTCATTCAGTCAGTAGCTTCAATCATTTCTGGACGTTTTTCAATGGCAAAAATCAATGAATATTGTAAATGCACAAGCAGTAATTTCTCCGCATTGCAAGGTGCAATTCTGAAATTTTTTGCTTTTTCCTGCTCCTCTTAGCATGATAAAGAAGATTCAAAGAGAGTGAGATGCCAGCTCCTTTCATTCAGTCAGTAGCTTCAATCATTTCTGGACGTTTTTCAATGGCAAAAATCAATGAATATTGTAAATGCACAAACAGTAATTTCTCCGCATTGCAAGGTGCAATTCTGAAATTTTTTGCTTTTTCCTGCTCCTCTTAGCATGAAAAAGAAGATTCAAAGAGAATGAGATGCCCGCTCCTTTCATTCAGTCAGTAGCTTCAATCATTTCTGGTATATGAATAACATGATGTTTTTCAATGGCAAAAATCAATGAATATTGTAAATGCACAAACAGTAATTTCTCCGCATTGCAAAGTGCAATTCTGAATTTTTTTGCTTTTTCCTGCTCCTCTTAGCATGATAAAGAAGATTCAAAGAGAGTGAGATGCCAGCTCCTTTCATTCAGTCAGTAGCTTCAATCATTTCTGGACGTTTTTCAATGGCAAAAATCAATGAATATTGTAAATGCACAAACAGTAATTTCTCCGCATTGCAAGGTGCTATTCTGAAATTTTTTGCTTTTTCCTGCTCCTCTTAGCATGATAAAGAAGATTCAAAGAGAGTGAGATGCCAGCTCCTTTCATTCAGTCAGTAGCTTCAAACATTTCTGGTATATGAATAACATGATGTTTTTCAATGGCAAAAATCAATGAATATTGTAAATGCACAAACAGTAATTTCTCCGCATTGCAAGGTGCAATTCTGAAATTTTTTGCTTTTTCCTGCTCCTCTTAGCATGATAAAGAAGATTCAAAGAGAGTGAGATGCCAGCTCCTTTCATTCAGTCAGTAGCTTCAATCTTTTCTGGACGTTTTTCAATGGCAAAAATCAATGAATATTGTAAATGCACAAACAGTAATTTCTCCGCATTGCAAGGTGCAATTCTGAAATTTTTTGCTTTTTCCTGCTCCTCTTAGCATGATAAAGAAGATTCAAAGAGAGTGAGATGCCAGCTCCTTTCATTCAGTCAGTAGCTTCAATCATTTCTGGACGTTTTTCAATGGCAAAAATCAATGAATATTGAAAATGCACAAACAGTAATTTCTCCGCATTGCAAGGTGCAATTCTGAATTTTTTTGCTTTTTCCTGCTCCTCTTAGCATGATAAAGAAGATTCAAAGAGAGTGAGATGCCAGCTCCTTTCATTCAGTCAGTAACTTCAAACATTTCTGGTATAAACATTTCTGGACGTTTTTCAATGGCAAAAATCAATGAATATTGTAAATGCACAAACAGTAATATCTCCACATTGCAAGGTGCAATTCTGAAATTTTTTGCTTTTTCCTGCTAATCCTAGCATGATAAAAAATATTCAAATAGAGTGAGATGCCAGCTCCTTTCATTCAGTCAGTAGCTTCAAACATTTCTGGACGTTTTTCAATGGCAAAAATCAATGAATATTGTAAATGCACAAACAGTAATATCTCCACATTGCAAGGTGCAATTCTGAAATTTTTTGCTTTTTCCTGCTAGTCCTAGCATGATAAAGAAGATTCAAAGAGAGTGAGATGCCAGGTCCTTTCATTCAGTCAGTAGCCTCAAACATTTCTGGTATATGAATAACATGATGTTTTTTAATGGCAAAAATCAATGAATATTGTAAATGCACAAACAGTAATATCTCCACATTGCAAGGTGCAATTCTGAAATTTTTTGCTTTTTCCTGCTAATCCTAGCATGATAAAGAAGATTCAAAGAGAGTGAGATGCCAGCTCCTTTCATTCAGTCAGTAGCTTCAAACATTTCTGGACGTTTTTCAATGGCAAAAATCAATGAATATTGTAAATGCACAAACAGTAATATCTCCACATTGCAAGGTGCAATTCTGAAATTTTTTGCTTTTTCCTGCTACTCCTAGCATGGTAAAGAAGATTCAAAGAGAGTGAGATGCCAGCTCCTTTCATTCAGTCAGTAGCTTCAAACATTTCTGTACGTTTTTCAATGGCAAAAATCAATGAATATTGTAAATGCACAAACAGTAATATCTCCACATTGCAAGGTGCAATTCTGAAATTTTTTGCTTTTTCCTGCTAATCCTAGCATGATAAAGAAGATTCAAAGAGAGTGAGATGCCAGCTCCTTTCATTCAGTCAGTAGCTTCAAACATTTCTGGACGTTTTTCAATGGCAAAAATCAATGAATATTGTAAATGCACAAACAGTAATATCTCCACATTGCAAGGTGCAATTCTGAAATTTTTTGCTTTTTCCTGCTAATCCTAGCATGATAAAGAAGATTCAAAGAGAGTGAGATGCCAGCTCCTTTCATTCAGTCAGTAGCTTCAATCATTTCTGGACGTTTTTCAATGGCAAAAATCAATGAATATTGTAAATGCACAAACAGTAATTTCTCCGCATTGCAACGTGCAATTCTGAAATTTTTTGCTTTTTCCTGCTCCTCTTAGCATGATAAAGAAGATTCAAAGAGAGTGAGATGCCCGCTCCTTTCATTCAGTCAGTAGCTTCAATCATTTCTGGTATATGAATAACATGATGTTTTTCAATGGCAAAAATCAATGAATATTGTAAATGCACAAACAGTAATTTCTCCGCATTGCAAGGTGCAATTCTGAAATTTTTTGCTTTTTCCTGCTCCTCTTAGCATGATAAAGAAGATTCACAGAGAGTGAGATGCCAGCTCCTTTCATTCAGTCAGTAGCTTCAAACATTTCTGGTATATGAATAACATGATGTTTTTCAATGGCAAAAATCAATGAATATTGTAAATGCACAAACAGTAATTTCTCCGCATTGCAAGGTGCAATTCTGAAATTTTTTGCTTTTTCCTGCTCCTCTTAGCATGATAAAGAAGATTCAAAGAGAGTGAGATGCCAGCTCCTTTCATTCAGTCAGTAGCTTCAATCTTTTCTGGACGTTTTTCAATGGCAAAAATCAATGAATATTGTATATGCACAAACAGTAATTTCTCCGCATTGTAAGGTGGAATTCTGAAATTTTTTGCTTTTTCCTGCTCCTCTTAGCATGATAAAGAAGATTCAAAGATAGTAAGATGCCAGCTTCTTTCATTCAGTCAGTAGCTTCAAACATTTCTGGTAAATGAATAACATGATGTTTTTCAATGGCAAAAATCAATGAATATTGTAAATGCACAAAGAGTAATTTCTCCGCATTGCAAGGTGCAATTCTGAAATTTTTTGCTTTTTCCTGCTCCTCTTAGCATGATAAAGAAGACTCAAAGAGAGTTACATGCCAGCTCCTTTCATTCAGTCAGTAGCTTCAATCATTTCTGGACGTTTTTCAATGGCAAAAATCAATGAATATTGTAAATGCACAAACAGTAATTTCTCCGCATTGCAAGGTGCAATTCTGAAATTTTTTGCTTTTTCCTGCTCCTCTTAGCATGATAAAGAAGATTCAAAGAGAGTGAGATACCAGCTCCTTTCATTCAGTCAGTAGCTTCAATCATTTCTGGACGTTTTTCAATGGCAAAAATCAATGAATATTGTAAATGCACAAACAGTAATTTCTCCGCATTGCAAGGTGCAATTCTGAAATTTTTTGCTTTTTCCTGCTCCTCTTAGCATGATAAAGAAGATTCAAAGAGAGTGAGATGCCAGCTCCTTTCATTCAGTCAGTAGCTTCAATCATTTCTGGTATATGAATAACATGATGTTTTTCAATGGCAAAAATCAATGAATATTGTAACTGCACAAACAGTAATTTCTCCGCATTGCAAGGTGCAATTCTGAAATTTTTTGCTTTTTCCTGCTCCTCTTAGCATGGTAAAGAAGATTCAAAGAGAGTGAGATGCCAGCTCCTTTCATTCAGTCAGTAGCTTCAATCATTTCTGGACGTTTTTCAATGGCAAAAATCAATGAATATTGTAAATGCACAAACAGTAATTTCTCCGCATTGCAAGGTGCAATTCTGAAATTTTTTGCTTTTTCCTGCTCCTCTTAGCATGATAAAGAAGATTCAAAGAGATTGAGATGCCAGCTCCTTTCATTCAGTCAGTAGCTTCAATCATTTCTGGACGTTTTTCAATGGCAATAATCAATGAATATTGTAAATGCACAAACAGTAATTTCTCCGCATTGCAAGGTGCAATTCTGAAATTTTTTGCTTTTTCCTGCTCCTCTTAGCATGATAAAGAAGATTCAAAGAGAGTGAGATGCCAGCTCCTTTCATTCAGTCAGTAGCTTCAATCATTTCTGGTATATGAATAACATGATGTTTTTCAATGGCAAAAATCAATGAATATTGTAAATGCACAACCAGTAATTTCTCCGCATTGCAAGGTGCAATTCTGAAATTTTTTGCTTTTTCCTGCTCCTCTTAGCATGGTAAAGAAGATTCAAAGAGAGTGAGATGCCAGCTCCTTTCATTCAGTCAGTAGCTTCAATCATTTCTGGACGTTTTTCAATGGCAAAAATCAATGAATATTGTAAATGCACAAACAGTAATTTCTCCGCATTGCAAGGTGCAATTCTGAAATTTTTTGCTTTTTCCTGCTCCTCTTAGCATGATAAAGAAGATTCAAAGAGAGTGAGATGCCAGCTCCTTTCATTCAGTCAGTAGCTCCAATCATTTCTGGACGTTTTTCAATGGCAAAAATCAATGAATATTGTAAATGCACAAACAGTAATTTCTCCGCATTGCAAGGTGCAATTCTGAAATGTTTTGCTTTTTCCTGCTCCTCTTAGCATGATAAAGAAGATTCAAAGAGAGTGAGATGCCAGCTCCTTTCATTCAGTCAGTAGCTTCAATCATTTCTGGGTATGAATAACATGATGTTTTTCAATGGCAAAAATCAATGAATATTGTAAATGCACAAACAGTAATTTCTCCACATTGCAAGGTGCAATTCTGAAATTTTTTGCTTTTTCCTGCTCCTCTTAGCATGATAAAGAAGATTCAAAGAGAGTGAGATGCCAGCTCCTTTCATTCAGTCAGTAGCTTCAATCATTTCTGGACGTTTTTCAATGGCAAAAATCAATGAATATTGTAAATGCACAAACAGTAATTTCTCCGCATTGCAAGGTGCAATTCTGAAATTTTTTGCTGTTTCCTGCTCCTCTTAGCATGATAAAGAAGATTCAAAGAGAGTGAGATGCCAGCTCCTTTCATTCAGTCAGTAGCTTCAATCATTTCTGGACATTTTTCAATGGCAAAAATCAATGAATATTGTAAATGCACAAACAGTAATTTCTCCGCATTGCAAGGTGCAATTCTGAATTTTTTTGCTTTTTCCTGCTCCTCTTAGCATGATAAAGAAGATTCAAAGAGAGTGAGATGCCAGCTCCTTTCATTCAGTCAGTAGCTTCAAACATTTCTGGTATAAACATTTCTGGACGTTTTTCAATGGCAAAAATCAATGAATATTGTAAATGCACAAACAGTAATATCTCCACATTGCAAGGTGCAATTCTGAAATTTTTTGCTTTTTCCTGCTAATCCTAGCATGATAAAGAATATTCAAATAGAGTGAGATGCCAGCTCCTTTCATTCAGTCAGTAGCTTCAAACATTTCTGGACGTTTTTCAATGGCAAAAATCAATGAATATTGTATATGCACAAACAGTAATTTCTCCGCATTGTAAGGTGGAATTCTGAAATTTTTTGCTTTTTCCTGCTCCTGTTAGCATGATAAAGAAGATTCAAAGATAGTGAGATGCCAGCTTCTTTCATTCAGTCAGTAGCTTCAAACATTTCTGGTAAATGAATAACATGATGTTTTTCAATGGCAAAAATCAATGAATATTGTAAATGCACAAAGAGTAATTTCTCCGCATTGCAAGGTGCAATTCTGAAATTTTTTGCTTTTTCCTGCTCCTCTTAGCATGATAAAGAAGACTCAAAGAGAGTTACATGCCAGCTCCTTTCATTCAGTCAGTAGCTTCAATCATTTCTGGACGTTTTTCAATGGCAAAAATCAATGAATATTGTAAATGCACAAACAGTAATTTCTCCGCATTGCAAGGTGCAATTCTGAAATTTTTTGCTTTTTCCTGCTCCTCTTAGCATGATAAAGAAGATTCAAAGAGAGTGAGATGCCAGCTCCTTTCATTCAGTCAGTAGCTTCAATCATTTCTGGACGTTTTTCAATGGCAAAAATCAATGAATATTGTAAATGCACAAACAGTAATTTCTCCGCATTGCAAGGTGCAATTCTGAATTTTTTTGCTTTTTCCTGCTCCTCTTAGCATGATAAAGAAGATTCAAAGAGAGTGAGATGCCAGCTCCTTTCATTCAGTCAGTAGCTTCAATCACTTCTGGACGTTTTTCAATGGCAAAAATCAATGAATATTGTAAATGCACAAACAGTAATTTCTCCGCATTGCAAGGTGCAATTCTGAATTTTTTTGCTTTTTCCTGCTCCTCTTAGCATGATAAAGAAGATTCAAAGAGAGTGAGATGCCAGCTCCTTTCATTCAGTCAGTAGCTTCAATCATTTCTGGTATATGAATAACATGATGTTTTTCAATGGCAAAAATCAATGAATATTGTAAATGCACAAACAGTAATTTCTCCGCATTGCAAGGTGCAATTCTGAAATTTTTTGCTTTTTCCTGCTCCTCTTAGCATGGTAAAGAAGATTCAAAGAGAGTGAGATGCCAGCTCCTTTCATTCAGTCAGTAGCTTCAATCATTTCTGGACGTTTTTCAATGGCAAAAATCAATGAATATTGTAAATGCACAAACAGTAATTTCTCCGCATTGCAAGGTGCAATTCTGAAATTTTTTGCTTTTTCCTGCTCCTCTTAGCATGATAAAGAAGATTCAAAGAGAGTGAGATGCCAGCTCCTTTCATTCAGTCAGTAGTTTCAAACTTTTCTGGTATATGAATAACATGATGTTTTTCAATGGCAAAAATCAATGAATATTGTAAATGCACAAACAGTAATTTCTCTGTATTGCAAGGTGCAATTCTGAAATTTTTTGCTTTTTCCTGCTCCTCTTAGCATGATAAAGAAGATTCAAAGAGAGTGAGATGCCAGCTCCTTTCATTCAGTCAGTAGCTTCAATCTTTTCTGGACGTTTTTCAATGGCAAAAATCAATGAATATTGTAAATGCACAAACAGTAATTTCTCCGCATTGCAAGGTGCAATTCTGAAATTTTTTGCTTTTTCCTGCTCCTCTTAGCATGATAAAGAAGATTCAAAGAGAGTGAGATGCCAGCTCCTTTCATTCAGTCAGTAGCTTCAATCATTTCTGGTATATGAATAACATGATGTTTTTCAATGGCAAAAATCAATGAATATTGTAAATGCACAAACAGTAATTTCTCCGCATTGCAAGGTGCAATTCTGAAATTTTTTGCTTTTTCCTGCTCCTCTTAGCATGGTAAAGAAGATTCAAAGAGAGTGAGATGCCAGCTCCTTTCATTCAGTCAGTAGCTTCAATCATTTCTGGACGTTTTTCAATGGCAAAAATCAATGAATATTGTAAATGCACAAACAGTAATTTCTCCGCATTGCAAGGTGCAATTCTGAAATTTTTTGCTTTTTCCTGCTCCTCTTAGCATGATAAAGAAGATTCAAAGAGAGTGAGATGCCAGCTCCTTTCATTCAGTCAGTAGCTTCAATCATTTCTGGGTATGAATAACATGATGTTTTTCAATGGCAAAAATCAATGAATATTGTAAATGCACAAACAGTAATTTCTCCACATTGCAAGGTGCAATTCTGAAATTTTTTGCTTTTTCCTGCTCCTCTTAGCATGATAAAGAAGATTCAAAGAGAGTGAGATGCCAGCTCCTTTCATTCAGTCAGTAGCTTCAATCATTTCTGGACGTTTTTCAATGGCAAAAATCAATGAATATTGTAAATGCACAAACAGTAATTTCTCCGCATTGCAAGGTGCAATTCTGAATTTTTTTGCTTTTTCCTGCTCCTCTTAGCATGATAAAGAAGATTCAAAGAGAGTGAGATGCCAGCTCCTTTCATTCAGTCAGTAGCTTCAATCACTTCTGGACGTTTTTCAATGGCAAAAATCAATGAATATTGTAAATGCACAAACAGTAATTTCTCCGCATTGCAAGGTGCAATTCTGAATTTTTTTGCTTTTTCCTGCTCCTCTTAGCATGATAAAGAAGATTCAAAGAGAGTGAGATGCCAGCTCCTTTCATTCAGTCAGTAGCTTCAATCATTTCTGGTATATGAATAACATGATGTTTTTCAATGGCAAAAATCAATGAATATTGTAAATGCACAAACAGTAATTTCTCCGCATTGCAAGGTGCAATTCTGAAATTTTTTGCTTTTTCCTGCTCCTCTTAGCATGATAAAGAAGATTCAAAGAGAGTGAGATGCCAGCTCCTTTCATTCAGTCAGTAGTTTCAAACTTTTCTGGTATATGAATAACATGATGTTTTTCAATGGCAAAAATCAATGAATATTGTAAATGCACAAACAGTAATTTCTCTGTATTGCAAGGTGCAATTCTGAAATTTTTTGCTTTTTCCTGCTCCTCTTAGCATGATAAAGAAGATTCAAAGAGAGTGAGATGCCAGCTCCTTTCATTCAGTCAGTAGCTTAAATCTTTTCTGGACGTTTTTCAATGGCAAAAATCAATGAATATTGTAAATGCACAAACAGTAATTTCTCCGCATTGCAAGGTGCAATTCTGAAATTTTTTGCTTTTTCCTGCTCCTCTTAGCATGATAAAGAAGATTCAAAGAGAGTGAGATGCCAGCTCCTTTCATTCAGTCAGTAGCTTCAATCATTTCTGGTATATGAATAACATGATGTTTTTCAATGGCAAAAATCAATGAATATTGTAAATGCACAAACAGTAATTTCTCCGCATTGCAAGGTGCAATTCTGAAATTTTTTGCTTTTTCCTGCTCCTCTTAGCATGGTAAAGAAGATTCAAAGAGAGTGAGATGCCAGCTCCTTTCATTCAGTCAGTAGCTTCAATCATTTCTGGACGTTTTTCAATGGCAAAAATCAATGAATATTGTAAATGCACAAACAGTAATTTCTCCGCATTGCAAGGTGCAATTCTGAAATTTTTTGCTTTTTCCTGCTCCTCTTAGCATGATAAAGAAGATTCAAAGAGAGTGAGATGCCAGCTCCTTTCATTCAGTCAGTAGCTTCAATCATTTCTGGGTATGAATAACATGATGTTTTTCAATGGCAAAAATCAATGAATATTGTAAATGCACAAACAGTAATTTCTCCACATTGCAAGGTGCAATTCTGAAATTTTTTGCTTTTTCCTGCTCCTCTTAGCATGATAAAGAAGATTCAAAGAGAGTGAGATGCCAGCTCCTTTCATTCAGTCAGTAGCTTCAATCATTTCTGGACGTTTTTCAATGGCAAAAATCAATGAATATTGTAAATGCACAAACAGTAATTTCTCCGCATTGCAAGGTGCAATTCTGAAATTTTTTGCTTTTTCCTGCTCCTCTTAGCATGATAAAGAAGATTCAAAGAGAGTGAGATGCCAGCTCCTTTCATTCAGTCAGTAGCTTCAATCATTTCTGGTTGTTTTTCAATGGCAAAAATCAATGAATATTGAAAATGCACAAACAGTAATTTCTCCGCATTGCAAGGTGCAATTCTGAATTTTTTTGCTTTTTCCTGCTCCTCTTAGCATGATAAAGAAGATTCAAAGAGAGTGAGATGCCACCTCCTTTCATTCAGTCAGTAACTTCAAACATTTCTGGTATAAACATTTCTGGACGTTTTTCAATGGCAAAAATCAATGAATATTGTAAATGCACAAACAGTAATATCTCCACATTGCAAGGTGCAATTCTGAAATTTTTTGCTTTTTCCTGCTAATCCTAGCATGATAAAGAATATTCAAATAGAGTGAGATGCCAGCTCCTTTCATTCAGTCAGTAGCTTCAAACATTTCTGGACGTTTTTCAATGGCAAAAATCAATGAATATTGTAAATGCACAAACAGTAATATCTCCACATTGCAAGGTGCAATTCTGAAATTTTTTGCTTTTTCCTGCTAATCCTAGCATGATAAAGAAGATTCAAAGAGAGTGAGATGCCAGGTCCTTTCATTCAGTCAGTAGCCTCAAACATTTCTGGTATATGAATAACATGATGTTTTTTAATGGCAAAAATCAATGAATATTGTAAATGCACAAACAGTAATATCTCCACATTGCAAGGTGCAATTCTGAAATTTTTTGCTTTTTCCTGCTAATCCTAGCATGATAAAGAAGATTCAAAGAGAGTGAGATGCCAGCTCCTTTCATTCAGTCAGTAGCTTCAAACATTTCTGGACGTTTTTCAATGGCAAAAATCAATGAATATTGTAAATGCACAAACAGTAATATCTCCACATTGCAAGGTGCAATTCTGAAATTTTTTGCTTTTTCCTGCTACTCCTAGCATGATAAAGAAGATTCAAAGAGAGTGAGATGCCAGCTCCTTTCATTCAGTCAGTAGCTTCAAACATTTCTGTACGTTTTTCAATGGCAAAAATCAATGAATATTGTAAATGCACAAACAGTAATATCTCCACATTGCAAGGTGCAATTCTGAAATTTTTTGCTTTTTCCTGCTAATCCTAGCATGATAAAGAAGATTCAAAGAGAGTGAGATGCCAGCTCCTTTCATTCAGTCAGTAGCTTCAAACATTTCTGGACGTTTTTCAATGGCAAAAATCAATGAATATTGTAAATGCACAAACAGTAATATCTCCACATTGCAAGGTGCAATTCTGAAATTTTTTGCTTTTTCCTGCTAATCCTAGCATGATAAAGAAGATTCAAAGAGAGTGAGATGCCAGCTCCTTTCATTCAGTCAGTAGCTTCAATCATTTCTGGACGTTTTTCAATGGCAAAAATCAATGAATATTGTAAATGCACAAACAGTAATTTCTCCGCATTGCAACGTGCAATTCTGAAATTTTTTGCTTTTTCCTGCTCCTCTTAGCATGATAAAGAAGATTCAAAGAGAGTGAGATGCCAGCTCCTTTCATTCAGTCAGTAGCTTCAATCATTTCTGGACGTTTTTCAATCTCAAAAATCAATGAATATTGTAAATGCACAAACAGTAATTTCTCCGCATTGCAAGGTGCAATTCTGAAATTTTTTGCTTTTTCCTGCTCCTCTTAGCATGATAAAGAAGATTCAAAGAGAGTGAGATGCCAGCTCCTTTCATTCAGTCAGTAGCTTCAAACATTTCTGGTATATGAATAACATGATGTTTTTCAATGGCAAAAATCAATGAATATTGTAAATGCACAAACAGTAATTTCTCCGCATTGCAAGGTGCAATTCTGAAATTTTTTGCTTTTTCCTGCTCCTCTTAGCATGAAAAAGAAGATTCAAAGAGAGTGAGATGCCAGCTCCTTTCATTCAGTCAGTAGCTTCAATCTTTTCTGGACGTTTTTCAATGGCAAAAATCAATGAATATTGTATATGCACAAACAGTAATTTCTCCGCATTGTAAGGTGGAATTCTGAAATTTTTTGCTTTTTCCTGCTCCTCTTAGCTTGATAAAGAAGATTCAAAGATAGTGAGATGCCAGCTTCTTTCATTCAGTCAGTAGCTTCAAACATTTCTGGTAAATGAATAACATGATGTTTTTCAATGGCAAAAATCAATGAATATTGTAAATGCACAAACAGTAATTTCTCCGCATTGCAAGGTGCAATTCTGAAATTTTTTGCTTTTTCCTGCTCCTCTTAGCATGATAAAGAAGACTCAAAGAGAGTTACATGCCAGCTCCTTTCATTCAGTCAGTAGCTTCAATCATTTCTGGACGTTTTTCAATGGCAAAAATCAATGAATATTGTAAATGCACAAACAGTAATATCTCCACATTGCAAGGTGCAATTCTGAAATTTTTTGCTTTTTCCTGCTACTCCTAGCATGATAAAGAAGATTCAAAGAGAGTGAGATGCCAGCTCCTTTCATTCAGTCAGTAGCTTCAAACATTTCTGTACGTTTTTCAATGGCAAAAATCAATGAATATTGTAAATGCACAAACAGTAATATCTCCACATTGCAAGGTGCAATTCTGAAATTTTTTGCTTTTTCCTGCTAATCCTAGCATGATAAAGAAGATTCAAAGAGAGTGAGATGCCAGCTCCTTTCATTCAGTCAGTAGCTTCAAACATTTCTGGACGTTTTTCAATGGCAAAAATCAATGAATATTGTAAATGCACAAACAGTAATATCTCCACATTGCAAGGTGCAATTCTGAAATTTTTTGCTTTTTCCTGCTAATCCTAGCATGATAAAGAAGATTCAAAGAGAGTGAGATGCCAGCTCCTTTCATTCAGTCAGTAGCTTCAATCATTTCTGGACGTTTTTCAATGGCAAAAATCAATGAATATTGTAAATGCACAAACAGTAATTTCTCCGCATTGCAACGTGCAATTCTGAAATTTTTTGCTTTTTCCTGCTCCTCTTAGCATGATAAAGAAGATTCAAAGAGAGTGAGATGCCCGCTCCTTTCATTCAGTCAGTAGCTTCAATCATTTCTGGTATATGAATAACATGATGTTTTTCAATGGCAAAAATCAATGAATATTGTAAATGCACAAACAGTAATTTCTCCGCATTGCAAGGTGCAATTCTGAATTTTTTTGCTTTTTCCTGCTCCTCTTAGCATGATAAAGAAGATTCAAAGAGAGTGAGATGCCAGCTCCTTTCATTCAGTCAGTAGCTTCAATCATTTCTGGACGTTTTTCAATGGCAAAAATCAATGAATATTGTAAATGCACAAACAGTAATTTCTCCGCATTGCAAGGTGCAATTCTGAAATTTTTTGCTTTTTCCTGCTCCTCTTAGCATGATAAAGAAGATTCAAAGAGAGTGAGATGCCAGCTCCTTTCATTCAGTCAGTAGCTTCAAACATTTCTGGTATATGAATAACATGATGTTTTTCAATGGCAAAAATCAATGAATATTGTAAATGCACAAACAGTAATTTCTCCGCATTGCAAGGTGCAATTCTGAAATTTTTTGCTTTTTCCTGCTCCTCTTAGCATGAAAAAGAAGATTCAAAGAGCGTGAGATGCCAGCTCCTTTCATTCAGTCAGTAGCTTCAATCTTTTCTGGACGTTTTTCAATGGCAAAAATCAATGAATATTGTATATGCACAAACAGTAATTTCTCCGCATTGTAAGGTGGAATTCTGAAATTTTTTGCTTTTTCCTGCTCCTCTTAGCATGATAAAGAAGATTCAAAGATAGTGAGATGCCAGCTTCTTTCATTCAGTCAGTAGCTTCAAACATTTCTGGTAAATGAATAACATGATGTTTTTCAATGGCAAAAATCAATGAATATTGTAAATGCACAAAGAGTAATTTCTCCGCATTGCAAGGTGCAATTCTGAAATTTTTTGCTTTTTCCTGCTCCTCTTAGCATGATAAAGAAGACTCAAAGAGAGTTACATGCCAGCTCCTTTCATTCAGTCAGTAGCTTCAATCATTTCTGGACATTTTTCAATGGCAAAAATCAATGAATATTGTAAATGCACAAACAGTAATTTCTCCGCATTGCAAGGTGCAATTCTGAAATTTTTTGCTTTTTCCTGCTCCTCTTAGCATGATAAAGAAGATTCAAAGAGAGTGAGATGCCAGCTCCTTTCATTCAGTCAGTAGCTTCAATCATTTCTGGACGTTTTTCAATGGCAAAAATCAATGAATATTGTAAATGCACAAACAGTAATTTCTCCGCATTGCAAGGTGCAATTCTGAAATTTTTTGCTTTTTCCTGCTCCTCTTAGCATGATAAAGAAGATTCAAAGAGAGTGAGATGCCAGCTCCTTTCATTCAGTCAGTAGCTTCAATCATTTCTGGACGTTTTTCAATGGCAAAAATCAATGAATATTGTAAATGCACAAACAGTAATTTCTCCGCATTGCAAGGTGCAATTCTGAAATTTTTTGCTTTTTCCTGCTCCTCTTAGCATGATAAAGAAGATTCAAAGAGATTGAGATGCCAGCTCCTTTCATTCAGTCAGTAGCTTCAATCATTTCTGGACGTTTTTCAATGGCAATAATCAATGAATATTGTAAATGCACAAACAGTAATTTCTCCGCATTGCAAGGTGCAATTCTGAAATTTTTTGCTTTTTCCTGCTCCTCTTAGCATGATAAAGAAGATTCAAAGAGAGTGAGATGCCAGCTCCTTTCATTCAGTCAGTAGCTTCAATCATTTCTGGTATATGAATAACATGATGTTTTTCAATGGCAAAAATCAATGAATATTGTAAATGCACAAACAGTAATTTCTCCGCATTGCAAGGTGCAATTCTGAAATTTTTTGCTTTTTCCTGCTCCTCTTAGCATGGTAAAGAAGATTCAAAGAGAGTGAGATGCCAGCTCCTTTCATTCAGTCAGTAGCTTCAATCATTTCTGGACGTTTTTCAATGGCAAAAATCAATGAATATTGTAAATGCACAAACAGTAATTTCTCCGCATTGCAAGGTGCAATTCTGAAATTTTTTGCTTTTTCCTGCTCCTCTTAGCATGATAAAGAAGATTCAAAGAGAGTGAGATGCCAGCTCCTTTCATTCAGTCAGTAGCTTCAATCATTTCTGGACGTTTTTCAATGGCAAAAATCAATGAATATTGTAAATGCACAAACAGTAATTTCTCCGCATTGCAAGGTGCAATTCTGAAATGTTTTGCTTTTTCCTGCTCCTCTTAGCATGATAAAGAAGATTCAAAGAGAGTGAGATGCCAGCTCCTTTCATTCAGTCAGTAGCTTCAATCATTTCTGGGTATGAATAACATGATGTTTTTCAATGGCAAAAATCAATGAATATTGTAAATGCACAAACAGTAATTTCTCCACATTGCAAGGTGCAATTCTGAAATTTTTTGCTTTTTCCTGCTCCTCTTAGCATGATAAAGAAGATTCAAAGAGAGTGAGATGCCAGCTCCTTTCATTCAGTCAGTAGCTTCAATCATTTCTGGACGTTTTTCAATGGCAAAAATCAATGAATATTGTAAATGCACAAACAGTAATTTCTCCGCATTGCAAGGTGCAATTCTGAAATTTTTTGCTTTTTCCTGCTCCTCTTAGCATGATAAAGAAGATTCAAAGAGAGTGAGATGCCAGCTCCTTTCATTCAGTCAGTAGCTTCAATCATTTCTGGACATTTTTCAATGGCAAAAATCAATGAATATTGTAAATGCACAAACAGTAATTTCTCCGCATTGCAAGGTGCAATTCTGAATTTTTTTGCTTTTTCCTGCTCCTCTTAGCATGATAAAGAAGATTCAAAGAGAGTGAGATGCCAGCTCCTATCATTCAGTCAGTAGCTTCAAACATTTCTGGTATAAACATTTCTGGACGTTTTTCAATGGCAAAAATCAATGAATATTGTAAATGCACAAACAGTAATATCTCCACATTGCAAAGTGCAATTCTGAAATTTTTTGCTTTTTCCTGCTAATCCTAGCATGATAAAGAATATTCAAATAGAGTGAGATGCCAGCTCCTTTCATTCAGTCAGTAGCTTCAAACATTTCTGGACGTTTTTCAATGGCAAAAATCAATGAATATTGTATATGCACAAACAGTAATTTCTCCGCATTGTAAGGTGGAATTCTGAAATTTTTTGCTTTTTCCTGCTCCTCTTAGCATGATAAAGAAGATTCAAAGATAGTGAGATGCCAGCTTCTTTCATTCAGTCAGTAGCTTCAAACATTTCTGGTAAATGAATAACATGATGTTTTTCAATGGCAAAAATCAATGAATATTGTAAATGCACAAAGAGTAATTTCTCCGCATTGCAAGGTGCAATTCTGAAATTTTTTGCTTTTTCCTGCTCCTCTTAGCATGATAAAGAAGACTCAAAGAGAGTTACATGCCAGCTCCTTTCATTCAGTCAGTAGCTTCAATCATTTCTGGACGTTTTTCAATGGCAAAAATCAATGAATATTGTAAATGCACAAACAGTAATTTCTCCGCATTGCAAGGTGCAATTCTGAAATTTTTTGCTTTTTCCTGCTCCTCTTAGCATGATAAAGAAGATTCAAAGAGAGTGAGATGCCAGCTCCTTTCATTCAGTCAGTAGCTTCAATCATTTCTGGACGTTTTTCAATGGCAAAAATCAATGAATATTGTAAATGCACAAACAGTAATTTCTCCGCATTGCAAGGTGCAATTCTGAAATTTTTTGCTTTTTCCTGCTCCTCTTAGCATGATAAAGAAGATTCAAAGAGAGTGAGATGCCAGCTCCTTTCATTCAGTCAGTAGCTTCAATCATTTCTGGTATATGAATAACATGATGTTTTTCAATGGCAAAAATCAATGAATATTGTAACTGCACAAACAGTAATTTCTCCGCATTGCAAGGTGCAATTCTGAAATTTTTTGCTTTTTCCTGCTCCTCTTAGCATGGTAAAGAAGATTCAAAGAGAGTGAGATGCCAGCTCCTTTCATTCAGTCAGTAGCTTCAATCATTTCTGGACGTTTTTCAATGGCAAAAATCAATGAATATTGTAAATGCACAAACAGTAATTTCTCCGCATTGCAAGGTGCAATTCTGAATTTTTTTGCTTTTTCCTGCTCCTCTTAGCATGATAAAGAAGATTCAAAGAGAGTGAGATGCCAGCTCCTTTCATTCAGTCAGTAGCTTCAATCACTTCTGGACGTTTTTCAATGGCAAAAATCAATGAATATTGTAAATGCACAAACAGTAATTTCTCCGCATTGCAAGGTGCAATTCTGAAATTTTTTGCTTTTTCCTGCTCCTCTTAGCATGATAAAGAAGATTCAAAGAGAGTGAGATGCCAGCTCCTTTCATTCAGTCAGTAGCTTCAATCATTTCTGGTATATGAATAACATGATGTTTTTCAATGGCAAAAATCAATGAATATTGTAAATGCACAAACAGTAATTTCTCCGCATTGCAAGGTGCAATTCTGAAATTTTTTGCTTTTTCCTGCTAATCCTAGCATGATAAAGAACATTCAAAGTGAGTGAGATGCCAGCTCCCTTCATTCAGTCAGTAGCTTCAAACATTTCTGGACGTTTTTCAATGGCAAAAATCAATGAATACTGTAAATGCACAAACAGTAAGATCTCCACATTGCAAGGTGCAATTCTGAAACCTTGCAATGCGGAGAAATTACTGTTTGTGCATTTACAATATTCATTGATTTTTGCCATTGAAAAACGTCCAGAAATGATTGAAGCTACTGACTGAATGAAAGGAGCTGGCATCTCACTCTCTTTGAATCTTCTTTATCATGCTAAGAGGAGCAGGAAAAAGCAAAAAATTTCAGAATTGCACCTTGCAATGCGGAGAAATTACTGTTTGTGCATTTACAATATTCATTGATTTTTGCCATTGAAAAACATCATGTTATTCATATACCAGAAATGTTTGAAGCTACTGACTGAATGAAAGGAGCTGGCATCTCACTCTCTTTGAATCTTCTTTATCATGCTAAGAGGAGCAGGAAAAAGCAAAAAATTTCAGAATTGCACCTTGCAATGCGGAGAAATTACTGTTTGTGCATTTACAATATTCATTGATTTTTGCCATTGAAAAACGTCCAGAAATGATTGAAGCTACTGACTGAATGAAAGGAGCTGGCATCTCCCTCTCTTTGAATCTTCTTTATCATGCTAAGAGGAGCAGGAAAAAGCAAAAAATTTCAGAATTGCACCTTGCAATGCGGAGAAATTACTGTTTGTGCATTTACAATATTCATTGATTTTTGCCATTGAAAAACGTCCAGAAATGATTGAAGCTACTGACTGAATGAAAGGAGCTGGCATCTCACTCTCTTTGAATCTTCTTTATCATGCTAAGAGGAGCAGGAAAAAGCAAAAAATTTCAGAATTGCACCTTGCAATGCGGAGAAATTACTGTTTGTGCATTTACAATATTCATTGATTTTTGCCATTGAAAAACATCATGTTATTCATATACCAGAAATGTTTGAAGCTACTGACTGAATGAAAGGAGCTGGCATCTCACTCTCTTTGAATCTTCTTTATCATGCTAAGAGGAGCAGGAAAAAGCAAAAAATTTCAGAATTGCACCTTGCAATGCGGAGAAATTACTGTTTGTGCATTTACAATATTCATTGATTTTTGCCATTGAAAAACGTCCAGAAATGATTGAAGCTACTGACTGAATGAAAGGAGCTGGCATCTCACTCTCTTTGAATCTTCTTTATCATGCTAAGAGGAGCAGGAAAAAGCAAAAAATTTCAGAATTGCACCTTGCAATGCGGAGAAATTACTGTTTGTGCATTTACAATATTCATTGATTTTTGCCATTGAAAAACGTCCAGAAATGATTGAAGCTACTGACTGAATGAAAGGAGCTGGCATCTCACTCTCTTTGAATCTTCTTTATCATGCTAAGAGGAGCAGGAAAAAGCAAAAAAATTCAGAATTGCACCTTGCAATGCGGAGAAATTACTGTTTGTGCATTTACAATATTCATTGATTTTTGCCATTGAAAAATATCATGTTATTCATATACCAGAAATGATTGAAGCTACTGACTGAATGAAAGGAGCTGGCATCTCACTCTCTTTGAATCTTCTTTTTCATGCTAAGAGGAGCAGGAAAAAGCAAAAAATTTCAGAATTGCATCTTGCAATGCGGAGAAATTACTGTTTGTGCATTTACAATATTCATTGATTTTTGCCATTGAAAAACATCCAGAAATGATTGAAGCTACTGACTGAATGAAAGGAGCTGGCATCTCACTCTCTTTGAATCTTCTTTATCATGCTAAGAGGAGCAGGAAAAAGCAAAAAATTTCAGAATTGCATCTTGCAATGCGGAGAAATTACTGTTTGTGCATTTACAATATTTATTGATTTTTGCCATTGAAACACGTCCAGAAATGTTTGAAGCTACTGACTGAATGAAAGGAGCTGGCATCTCACTCTCTTTGAATCTTCTTTATCATGATAGGATTAGCAGGAAAAAGCAAAAAATTTCAGAATTGCACCTTGCAATGTGGAGATATTACTGTTTGTGCATTTACAATATTCATTGATTTTTGCCATTGAAAAACGTCCAGAAATGTTTGAAGCTACTGACTGAATGCAAGGAGCTGGCATCTCACTCTCTTTGAATCTTCTTTATCATGCTAGGGTTAGCAGGAAAAAGCAAAAAATTTCAGAATTGCACCTTGCAATGTGGAGATATTACTGTTTGTGCATTTACAATATTCATTGATTTTTGCCATTGAAAAACGTCCAGAAATGTTTATACCAGAAATGTTTGAAGCTACTGACTGAATGAAAGGAGCTGGCATCTCACTCTCTTTGAATCTTATTTATCATGCTAAGAGGAGCAGGAAAAAGCAAAAAATTTCAGAATTGCACCTTGCAATGCGGAGAAATTACTGTTTGTGCATTTACAATATTCATTGATTTTTGCCATTGAAAAACATCATGTTATTCATATACCAGAAATGATTGAAGCTACTGACTGAATGAAAGGAGCTGGCATCTCACTCTCTTTGAATCTTCTTTATCATGCTAGGATTAGCAGGAAAAAGCAAAAAATTTCAGAATTGCACCTTGAAATGTGGAGATATTACTGTTTGTGCATTTACAATATTCATTGATTTTTGCCATTGAAAAACGTCCAGAAATGTTTGAAGCTACTGACTGAATGAAAGGAGCTGGCATCTCACTCTCTTTGAATCTTCTTTATCATGCTAGGATTAGCAGGAAAAAGCAAAAAATTTCAGAATTGCACCTTGCAATGTGGAGATATTACTGTTTGTGCATTTACAATATTCATTGATTTTTGCCATTGAAAAACGTCCAGAAATGTTTGAAGCTACTGACTGAATGAAAGGAGCTGGCATCTCACTCTCTTTGAATCTTCTTTATCATGCTAGGAGTAGCAGGAAAAAGCAAAAAATTTCAGAATTGCACCTTGCAATGTGGAGATATTACAGTTTGTGCATTTACAATATTCATTGATTTTTTCCATTGAAAAACGTCCAGAAATGTTTGAAGCTACTGACTGAATGAAAGGAGCTGGCATCTCACTCTCTTTGAATCTTCTTTATCATGCTAGGATTAGCAGGAAAAAGCAAAAAATTTCAGAATTGCACCATGCAATGTGGAGATATTACTGTTTGTGCATTTACAATATTCATTGATTTTTGCCATTGAAAAACGTCCAGAAATGTTTGAAGCTACTGACTGAATGAAAGGAGCTGGCATCTCACTCTATTTGAATCTTCTTTATCATGCTAGGATTAGCAGGAAAAAGCAAAAAATTTCAGAATTGCACCTTGCAATGTGGAGATATTACTGTTTGTGCATTTACAATATTCATTGATTTTTGCCATTGAAAAACGTCCAGAAATGTTTATACCAGAAATGTTTGAAGCTACTGACTGAATGAAAGGAGCTGGCATCTCACTCTCTTTGAATCTTCTTTATTATGCTAAGAGGAACAGGAAAAAGCAAAAAAATTCAGAATTGCACCTTGCAATGCGGAGAAATTACTGTTTGTGCATTTACAATATTCATTGATTTTTGCCATTGAAACACGTCCAGAAATGTTTGAAGCTACTGACTGAATGAAAGGAGCTGGCATCTCACTCTCTTTGAATCTTCTTTATCATGATAGGATTAGCAGGAAAAAGCAAAAAATTTCAGAATTGCACCTTGCAATGTGGAGATATTACTGTTTGTGCATTTACAATATTCATTGATTTTTGCCATTGAAAAACGTCCAGAAATGTTTATACCAGAAATGTTTGAAGCTACTGACTGAATGAAAGGAGCTGGCATCTCACTCTCTTTGAATCTTCTTTATCATGCTAAGAGGAGCAGGAAAAAGCAAAAAAATTCAGAATTGCACCTTGCAATGCGGAGAAATTACTGTTTGTGCATTTACAATATTCATTGATTTTTGCCATTGAAAAACATCATGTTATTCATATACCAGAAATGATTGAAGCTACTGACTGAATGAAAGGAGCTGGCATCTCACTCTCTTTGAATCTTCTTTATCATGCTAGGATTAGCAGGAAAAAGCAAAAAATTTCAGAATTGCACCTTGCAAAGTGGAGATATTACTGTTTGTGCATTTACAATATTCATTGATTTTTGCCATTGAAAAACGTCCAGAAATGTTTGAAGCTACTGACTGAATGAAAGGAGCTGGCATCTCACTCTCTTTGAATCTTCTTTATCATGCTAGGATTAGCAGGAAAAAGCAAAAAATTTCAGAATTGCACCTTGCAATGTGGAGATATTACTGTTTGTGCATTTACAATATTCATTGATTTTTGCCATTGAAAAACGTCCAGAAATGTTTGAAGCTACTGACTGAATGAAAGGAGCTGGCATATCACTCTCTTTAAATCTTCTTTATCATGCTAGGAGTAGCAGGAAAAAGCAAAAAATTTCAGAATTGCACCTTGCAATGTGGAGATATTACTGTTTGTGCATTTACAATATTCATTGATTTTTTCCATTGAAAAACGTCCAGAAATATTTGAAGCTACTGACTGAATGAAAGGAGCTGGCATCTCACTCTCTTTGAATCTTCTTTATCATGCTAGGATTAGCAGGAAAAAGCAAAAAATTTCAGAATTGCACCTTGCAATGTGGAGATATTACTGTTTGTGCATTTACAATATTCATTGATTTTTGCCATTGAAAAACATCATGTTATTCATATACCAGAAATGTTTGAAGCTACTGACTGAATGAAAGGAGCTGGCATTTCACTCTCTTTGAATCTTCTTTATCATGCTAGGATTAGCAGGAAAAAGCAAAAAATTTCAGAATTGCACCTTGCAATGTGGAGATATTACTGTTTGTGCATTTACAATATTCATTGATTTTTGCCATTGAAAAACGTCCAGAAATGTTTGAAGCTACTGACTGAATGAAAGGAGCTGGCATCTCACTCTATTTGAATCTTCTTTATCATGCTAGGATTAGCAGGAAAAAGCAAAAAATTTCAGAATTGCACCTTGTAATGTGGAGATATTACTGTTTGTGCATTTACAATATTCATTGATTTTTGCCATTGAAAAACGTCCAGAAATGTTTATACCAGAAATGTTTGAAGCTACTGACTGAATGAAAGGAGCTGGCATCTCACTCTCTTTGAATCTTCTTTATCATGCTAAGAGGAGCAGGAAAAAGCAAAAAAATTCAGAATTGCACCTTGCAATGCGGAGAAATTACTGTTTGTGCATTTACAATATTCATTGATTTTTGCCATTGAAAAACGTCCAGAAATGATTGAAACTACTGACTGAATGAAAGGAGCTGGCATCTCACTCTCTTTGAATCTTCTTTATCATGCTAAGAGGAGCAGGAAAAAGCAAAAAATTTCAGAATTGCACCTTGCAATGCGGAGAAATTACTGTTTGTGCATTTACAATATTCATTGATTTTTGCCATTGAAAAACGTCCAGAAATGATTGAAGCTACTGACTGAATGAAAGGAGCAGGCATCTCACTCTCTTTGAATCTTCTTTATCATGCTAAGAGGAGCAGGAAAAAGCAAAAAATTTCAGAATTGCACCTTGCAATGCGGAGAAATTACTGTTTGTGCATTTACAATATTCATTGATTTTTGCCATTGAAAAACGTCCAGAAATGATTGAAGCTACTGACTGAATGAAAGGAGCTGGCATCTCACTCTCTTTGAATCTTCTTTATCATGCTAAGAGGAGCAGGAAAAAGCAAAAAATTTCAGAATTGCACCATGCAATGTGGAGATATTACTGTTTGTGCATTTACAATATTCATTGATTTTTGCCATTGAAAAACGTCCAGAAATGTTTGAAGCTACTGACTGAATGAAAGGAGCTGGCATCTCACTCTATTTGAATCTTCTTTATCATGCTAGGATTAGCAGGAAAAAGCAAAAAATTTCAGAATTGCACCTTGCAATGTGGAGATATTACTGTTTGTGCATTTACAATATTCATTGATTTTTGCCATTGAAAAACGTCCAGAAATGTTTATACCAGAAATGTTTGAAGCTACTGACTGAATGAAAGGAGCTGGCATCTCACTCTCTTTGAATCTTCTTTATTATGCTAAGAGGAACAGGAAAAAGCAAAAAAATTCAGAATTGCACCTTGCAATGCGGAGAAATTACTGTTTGTGCATTTACAATATTCATTGATTTTTGCCATTGAAACACGTCCAGAAATGTTTGAAGCTACTGACTGAATGAAAGGAGCTGGCATCTCACTCTCTTTGAATCTTCTTTATCATGATAGGATTAGCAGGAAAAAGCAAAAAATTTCAGAATTGCACCTTGCAATGTGGAGATATTACTGTTTGTGCATTTACAATATTCATTGATTTTTGCCATTGAAAAACGTCCAGAAATGTTTATACCAGAAATGTTTGAAGCTACTGACTGAATGAAAGGAGCTGGCATCTCACTCTCTTTGAATCTTCTTTATCATGCTAAGAGGAGCAGGAAAAAGCAAAAAAATTCAGAATTGCACCTTGCAATGCGGAGAAATTACTGTTTGTGCATTTACAATATTCATTGATTTTTGCCATTGAAAAACATCATGTTATTCATATACCAGAAATGATTGAAGCTACTGACTGAATGAAAGGAGCTGGCATCTCACTCTCTTTGAATCTTCTTTATCATGCTAGGATTAGCAGGAAAAAGCAAAAAATTTCAGAATTGCACCTTGCAATGTGGAGATATTACTGTTTGTGCATTTACAATATTCATTGATTTTTGCCATTGAAAAACGTCCAGAAATGTTTGAAGCTACTGACTGAATGAAAGGAGCTGGCATCTCACTCTCTTTGAATCTTCTTTATCATGCTAGGATTAGCAGGAAAAAGCAAAAAATTTCAGAATTGCACCTTGCAATGTGGAGATATTACTGTTTGTGCATTTACAATATTCATTGATTTTTGCCATTGAAAAACGTCCAGAAATGTTTGAAGCTACTGACTGAATGAAAGGAGCTGGCATATCACTCTCTTTAAATCTTCTTTATCATGCTAGGAGTAGCAGGAAAAAGCAAAAAATTTCAGAATTGCACCTTGCAATGTGGAGATATTACTGTTTGTGCATTTACAATATTCATTGATTTTTTCCATTGAAAAACGTCCAGAAATATTTGAAGCTACTGACTGAATGAAAGGAGCTGGCATCTCACTCTCTTTGAATCTTCTTTATCATGCTAGGATTAGCAGGAAAAAGCAAAAAATTTCAGAATTGCACCTTGCAATGTGGAGATATTACTGTTTGTGCATTTACAATATTCATTGATTTTTGCCATTGAAAAACATCATGTTATTCATATACCAGAAATGTTTGAAGCTACTGACTGAATGAAAGGAGCTGGCATTTCACTCTCTTTGAATCTTCTTTATCATGCTAGGATTAGCAGGAAAAAGCAAAAAATTTCAGAATTGCACCTTGCAATGTGGAGATATTACTGTTTGTGCATTTACAATATTCATTGATTTTTGCCATTGAAAAACGTCCAGAAATGTTTGAAGCTACTGACTGAATGAAAGGAGCTGGCATCTCACTCTATTTGAATCTTCTTTATCATGCTAGGATTAGCAGGAAAAAGCAAAAAATTTCAGAATTGCACCTTGTAATGTGGAGATATTACTGTTTGTGCATTTACAATATTCATTGATTTTTGCCATTGAAAAACGTCCAGAAATGTTTATACCAGAAATGTTTGAAGCTACTGACTGAATGAAAGGAGCTGGCATCTCACTCTCTTTGAATCTTCTTTATCATGCTAAGAGGAGCAGGAAAAAGCAAAAAAATTCAGAATTGCACCTTGCAATGCGGAGAAATTACTGTTTGTGCATTTACAATATTCATTGATTTTTGCCATTGAAAAACGTCCAGAAATGATTGAAACTACTGACTGAATGAAAGGAGCTGGCATCTCACTCTCTTTGAATCTTCTTTATCATGCTAAGAGGAGCAGGAAAAAGCAAAAAATTTCAGAATTGCACCTTGCAATGCGGAGAAATTACTGTTTGTGCATTTACAATATTCATTGATTTTTGCCATTGAAAAACGTCCAGAAATGATTGAAGCTACTGACTGAATGAAAGGAGCAGGCATCTCACTCTCTTTGAATCTTCTTTATCATGCTAAGAGGAGCAGGAAAAAGCAAAAAATTTCAGAATTGCACCTTGCAATGCGGAGAAATTACTGTTTGTGCATTTACAATATTCATTGATTTTTGCCATTGAAAAACATCATGTTATTCATACCCAGAAATGATTGAAGCTACTGACTGAATGAAAGGAGCTGGCATCTCACTCTCTTTGAATCTTCTTTATCATGCTAAGAGGAGCAGGAAAAAGCAAAAAATTTCAGAATTGCACCTTGCAATGCGGAGAAATTACTGTTTGTGCATTTACAATATTCATTGATTTTTGCCATTGAAAAACGTCCAGAAATGATTGAAGCTACTGACTGAATGAAAGGAGCTGGCATCTCACTCTCTTTGAATCTTCTTTATCATGCTAAGAGGAGCAGGAAAAAGCAAAAAATTTCAGAATTGCACCTTGCAATGCGGAGAAATTACTGTTTGTGCATTTACAATATTCATTGATTTTTGCCATTGAAAAACGTCCAGAAATGATTGAAGCTACTGACTGAATGAAAGGAGTTGGCATCTCACTCTCTTTGAATGTTCTTTACCATGCTAAGAGGAGCAGGAAAAAGCAAAAAATTTCAGAATTGCACCTTGCAATGCGGAGAAATTACTGTTTGTGCATTTACAATATTCATTGATTTTTGACATTGAAAAACATCATGTTATTCATATACCAGAAATAATTGAAGCTACTGACTGAATGAAAGGAGCTGGCATCTCACTCTCTTTGAATCTTCTTTATCATGCTAAGAGGAGCAGGAAAAAGCAAAAAATTTCAGAATTGCACCTTGCAATGCGGAGCAATTACTGTTTGTGCATTTACAATATTCATTGATTTTTGCCATTGAAAAACGTCCAGAAATGATTGAAGCTACTGACTGAATGAAAGGAGCTGGCATCTCACTCTCTTTGAATCTTCTTTATGATGCTAAGAGGAGCAGGAAAAAGCAAAAAATTTCAGAATTGCACCTTGCAATGCGGAGAAATTACTGTTTGTGCATTTACAATATTCATTGATTTTTGCCATTGAAAAACGTCCAGAAATGATTGAAGCTACTGACTGAATGAAAGGAGCTGGCATCTCACTCTCTTTGAATCTTCTTTATGATGCTAAGAGAAGCAGGAAAAAGCAAAAAATTTCAGAATTGCACCTTGCAATGCGGAGAAATTACTGTTTGTGCATTTACAATATTCATTGATTTTTGCCATTGAAAAACGTCCAGAAATGATTGAAGCTACTGACTGAATGAAAGGAGTTGGCATCTCACTCTCTTTGAATGTTCTTTACCATGCTAAGAGGAGCAGGAAAAAGCAAAAAATTTCAGAATTGCACCTTGCAATGCGGAGAAATTACTGTTTGTGCATTTACAATATTCATTGATTTTTGACATTGAAAAACATCATGTTATTCATATACCAGAAATAATTGAAGCTACTGACTGAATGAAAGGAGCTGGCATCTCACTCTCTTTGAATCTTCTTTATCATGCTAAGAGGAGCAGGAAAAAGCAAAACATTTCAGAATTGCACCTTGCAATGCGGAGAAATTACTGTTTGTGCATTTACAATATTCATTGATTTTTGCCATTGAAAAACGTCCAGAAATGATTGAAGCTACTGACTGAATGAAAGGAGCTGGCATCTCACTCTCTTTGAATCTTCTTTATGATGCTAAGAGGAGCAGGAAAAAGCAAAAAATTTCAGAATTGCACCTTGCAATGCGGAGAAATTACTGTTTGTGCATTTACAATATTCATTGATTTTTGCCATTGAAAAACATCATGTTATTCATATACCAGAAATGATTGAAGCTACTGACTGAATGAAAGGAGCTGGCATCTCACTCTCTTTGAATCTTCTTTATCATGCTAAGAGGAGCAGGAAAAAGCAAAAAATTTCAGAATTGCGCCTTGCAATGCGGAGAAATTACTGTTTGTGCATTTACAATATTCATTGATTTTTGCCATTGAAAAACGTCCAGAAATGATTGAAGCTACTGACTGAATGAAAGGAGCTGGCATCTCACTCTTTTTGAATCTTCTTTATCATGCTAAGAGGAGCAGGAAAAAGCAAAAAATTTCAGAATTGCACC
Organism: Phyllobates terribilis; assembly: GCF_046119375.1. Lineage (NCBI taxonomy): Eukaryota > Metazoa > Chordata > Amphibia > Anura > Dendrobatidae > Phyllobates > Phyllobates terribilis. The sequence goes on from NW_027364398.1 coordinate 168,736, forward strand.
TTGCAATGCGGAGAAATTACTGTTTGTGCATTTACAATATTCATTGATTTTTGCCATTGAAAAACGTCCAGAAATGATTGAAGCTACTGACTGAATGAAAGGAGCTGGCATCTCACTCTCTTTGAATCTTCTTTATCATGGTAAGAGGAGCAGGAAAAAGCAAAAAATTTCAGAATTGCAACTTGCAATGCGGAGAAATTACTGTTTGTGCATTTACAATATTCATTGATTTTTGCCATTGAAAAACGTCCAGAAATGTTTGAAGCTACTGACTGAATGAAAGGAGCTGGCATCTCACTCTATTTGAATCTTCTTTATCATGCTAGGATTAGCAGGAAAAAGCAAAAAATTTCAGAATTGCACCTTGTAATGTGGAGATATTACTGTTTGTGCATTTACAATATTCATTGATTTTTGCCATTGAAAAACGTCCAGAAATGTTTATACCAGAAATGTTTGAAGCTACTGACTGAATGAAAGGAGCTGGCATCTCACTCTCTTTGAATCTTCTTTATCATGCTAAGAGGAGCAGGAAAAAGCAAAAAAATTCAGAATTGCACCTTGCAATGCGGAGAAATTACTGTTTGTGCATTTACAATATTCATTGATTTTTGCCATTGAAAAACGTCCAGAAATGATTGAAACTACTGACTGAATGAAAGGAGCTGGCATCTCACTCTCTTTGAATCTTCTTTATCATGCTAAGAGGAGCAGGAAAAAGCAAAAAATTTCAGAATTGCACCTTGCAATGCGGAGAAATTACTGTTTGTGCATTTACAATATTCATTGATTTTTGCCATTGAAAAACGTCCAGAAATGATTGAAGCTACTGACTGAATGAAAGGAGCAGGCATCTCACTCTCTTTGAATCTTCTTTATCATGCTAAGAGGAGCAGGAAAAAGCAAAAAATTTCAGAATTGCACCTTGCAATGCGGAGAAATTACTGTTTGTGCATTTACAATATTCATTGATTTTTGCCATTGAAAAACATCATGTTATTCATACCCAGAAATGATTGAAGCTACTGACTGAATGAAAGGAGCTGGCATCTCACTCTCTTTGAATCTTCTTTATCATGCTAAGAGGAGCAGGAAAAAGCAAAAAATTTCAGAATTGCACCTTGCAATGCGGAGAAATTACTGTTTGTGCATTTACAATATTCATTGATTTTTGCCATTGAAAAACGTCCAGAAATGATTGAAGCTACTGACTGAATGAAAGGAGCTGGCATCTCACTCTCTTTGAATCTTCTTTATCATGCTAAGAGGAGCAGGAAAAAGCAAAAAATTTCAGAATTGCACCTTGCAATGCGGAGAAATTACTGTTTGTGCATTTACAATATTCATTGATTTTTGCCATTGAAAAACGTCCAGAAATGATTGAAGCTACTGACTGAATGAAAGGAGTTGGCATCTCACTCTCTTTGAATGTTCTTTACCATGCTAAGAGGAGCAGGAAAAAGCAAAAAATTTCAGAATTGCACCTTGCAATGCGGAGAAATTACTGTTTGTGCATTTACAATATTCATTGATTTTTGACATTGAAAAACATCATGTTATTCATATACCAGAAATAATTGAAGCTACTGACTGAATGAAAGGAGCTGGCATCTCACTCTCTTTGAATCTTCTTTATCATGCTAAAAGGAGCAGGAAAAAGCAAAAAATTTCAGAATTGCACCTTGCAATGCGGAGCAATTACTGTTTGTGCATTTACAATATTCATTGATTTTTGCCATTGAAAAACGTCCAGAAATGATTGAAGCTACTGACTGAATGAAAGGAGCTGGCATCTCACTCTCTTTGAATCTTCTTTATGATGCTAAGAGGAGCAGGAAAAAGCAAAAAATTTCAGAATTGCACCTTGCAATGCGGAGAAATTACTGTTTGTGCATTTACAATATTCATTGATTTTTGCCATTGAAAAACGTCCAGAAATGATTGAAGCTACTGACTGAATGAAAGGAGCTGGCATCTCACTCTCTTTGAATCTTCTTTATGATGCTAAGAGAAGCAGGAAAAAGCAAAAAATTTCAGAATTGCACCTTGCAATGCGGAGAAATTACTGTTTGTGCATTTACAATATTCATTGATTTTTGCCATTGAAAAACGTCCAGAAATGATTGAAGCTACTGACTGAATGAAAGGAGTTGGCATCTCACTCTCTTTGAATGTTCTTTACCATGCTAAGAGGAGCAGGAAAAAGCAAAAAATTTCAGAATTGCACCTTGCAATGCGGAGAAATTACTGTTTGTGCATTTACAATATTCATTGATTTTTGACATTGAAAAACATCATGTTATTCATATACCAGAAATAATTGAAGCTACTGACTGAATGAAAGGAGCTGGCATCTCACTCTCTTTGAATCTTCTTTATCATGCTAAGAGGAGCAGGAAAAAGCAAAAAATTTCAGAATTGCACCTTGCAATGCGGAGAAATTACTGTTTGTGCATTTACAATATTCATTGATTTTTGCCATTGAAAAACGTCCAGAAATGATTGAAGCTACTGACTGAATGAAAGGAGCTGGCATCTCACTCTCTTTGAATCTTCTTTATGATGCTAAGAGGAGCAGGAAAAAGCAAAAAATTTCAGAATTGCACCTTGCAATGCGGAGAAATTACTGTTTGTGCATTTACAATATTCATTGATTTTTGCCATTGAAAAACGTCCAGAAATGATTGAAGCTACTGACTGAATGAAAGGAGCTGGCATCTCACTCTCTTTGAATCTTCTTTATCATGCTAAGAGGAGCAGGAAAAAGCAAAAAATTTCAGAATTGCACCTTGCAATGCGGAGAAATTACTGTTTGTGCATTTACAATATTCATTGATTTTTGCCATTGAAAAACGTCATGTTATTCATATACCAGAAATGATTGAAGCTACTGACTGAATGAAAGGAGCTGGCATCTCACTCTCTTTGAATCTTCTTTATCATGCTAAGAGGAGCAGGAAAAAGCAAAAAATTTCAGAATTGCGCCTTGCAATGCGGAGAAATTACTGTTTGTGCATTTACAATATTCATTGATTTTTGCCATTGAAAAACGTCCAGAAATGATTGAAGCTACTGACTGAATGAAAGGAGCTGGCATCTCACTCTTTTTGAATCTTCTTTATCATGCTAAGAGGAGCAGGAAAAAGCAAAAAATTTCAGAATTGCACCTTGCAATGCGGAGAAATTACTGTTTGTGCATTTACAATATTCATTGATTTTTGCCATTGAAAAACGTCCAGAAATGATTGAAGCTACTGACTGAATGAAAGGAGCTGGCATCTCACTCTCTTTGAATCTTCTTTATCATGGTAAGAGGAGCAGGAAAAAGCAAAAAATTTCAGAATTGCAACTTGCAATGTGGAGAAATTACTGTTTGTGCATTTACAATATTCATTGATTTTTGCCATTGAAAAACGTCCAGAAATGATTGAAGCTACTGACTGAATGAAAGGAGCTGGCATCTCACTCTCTTTGAATCTTCTTTATCATGCTAAGAGGAGCAGGAAAAAACAAAAAATTTCAGAATTGCACCTTGCAATGCGGAGAAATTACTGTTTGTGCATTTACAATATTCATTGATTTTTGCCATTGAAAAACGTCCAGAAATGATTGAAGCTACTGACTGAATGAAAGGAGCTGGCATCTCACTCTCTTTGAATCTTCTTTATCATGCTAAGAGGAGCAGGAAAAAGCAAAAAATTTCAGAATTGCAACTTGCAATGCGGAGAAATTACTGTTTGTGCATTTACAATATTCATTGATTTTTGCCATTGAAAAACATCATGTTATTCATATACCAGAAATGTTTGAAGCTACTGACTGAATGAAAGAAGCTGGCATCTCACTATCTTTGAATCTTCTTTATCATGCTAAGAGGAGCAGGAAAAAGCAAAAAATTTCAGAATTGCACCTTACAATGCGGAGAAATTACTGTTTGTGCATTTACAATATTCATTGATTTTTGCCATTGAAAAACGTCCAGAAATGATTGAAGCTACTGACTGAATGAAAGGAGCTGGCATCTCACTCTCTTTGAATCTTCTTTATCATGCTAAGAGGAGCAGGAAAAAGCAAAAAATTTCAGAATTGCACCTTGCAATGCGGAGAAATTACTGTTTGTGCATTTACAATATTCATTGATTTTTGCCATTGAAAAACGTCCAGAAATGTTTGAAGCTACTGACTGAATGAAAGGAGCTGGCATCTTACTCTCTTTGAATCTTCTTTATCATGCTAGGATTAGCAGGAAAAAGCAAAAAATTTCAGAATTGCACCTTGCAATGTGGAGATATTACTGTTTGTGCATTTACAATATTCATTGATTTTTGCCATTGAAAAACGTCCAGAAATGTTTGAAGCTACTGACTGAATGAAAGGAGCAGGCATCTCACTCTCTTTGAATCTTCTTTATCATGCTAGGAGTAGCAGGAAAAAGCAAAAAATTTCAGAATTGCACCTTGCAATGTGGAGATATTACTGTTTGTGCATTTACAATATTCATTGATTTATGCCATTGAAAAACGTCCAGACATGTTTGAAGCTACTGACTGAATGAAAGGAGGTGGCATCTCACTCTCTTTGAATCTTCTTTATCATGCTAGGATTAGCAGGAAAAAGCAAAAAATTTCAGAATTGCACCTTGCAATGTGGAGATATTACTGTTTGTGCATTTACAATATTCATTGATTTTTGCCATTGAAAAACGTCCAGAAATGTTTGAAGCTACTGACTGAATGAAAGGAGCTGGCATCTCACTCTATTTGAATCTTCTTTATCATGCTAGGATTAGCAGGAAAAAGCAAAAAATTTCAGAATTGCACCTTGCAATGTGGAGATATTACTGTTTGTGCATTTACAATATTCATTGATTTTTGCCATTGAAAAACGTCCAGAAATGTTTATACCAGAAATGTTTGAAGCTACTGACTGAATGAAAGGAGCTGGCATCTCACTCTCTTTGAATCTTCTTTATCATGCTAAGAGGAGCAGGAAAAAGCAAAAAATTTCAGAATTGCACCTTGCAATGCGGAGAAATTACTGTTTGTGCATTTACAATATTCATTGATTTTTGCCATTGAAAAACGTCCAGAAATGATTGAAGCTACTGACTGAATGAAAGGAGCTGGCATCTCACTCTCTTTGAATCTTCTTTATCATGCTAAGAGGAGCAGGAAAAAGCAAAAAATTTCAGAATTGCACCTTGCAATGCGGAGAAATTACTGTTTGTGCATTTACAATATTCATTGATTTTTGCCATTGAAAAACATCATGTTATTCATATACCAGAAATGATTGAAGCTACTGACTGAATGAAAGGAGCTGGCATCTCACTCTCTTTGAATCTTCTTTATCATGCTAAGAGGAGCAGGAAAAAGCAAAAAATTTCAGAATTGCACCTTGCAATGCGGAGAAATTACTGTTTGTGCATTTACAATATTCATTTATTTTTGCCATTGAAAAACGTCCAGAAATGATTGAAGCTACTGACTGAATGAAGGGAGCTGGCATCTCACTCTCTTTGAATCTTCTTTATCATGCTAAGAGGAGCAGGAAAAAGCAAAAAATTTCAGAATTGCACCTTGCAATGCGGAGAAATTACTGTTTGTGCATTTACAATATTCATTGATTTTTGCCATTGAAAAACGTCCAGAAATGATTGAAGCTACTGACTGAATGAAAGGAGTTGGCATCTCACTCTCTTTGAATCTTCTTTATCATGCTAAGAGGAGCAGGAAAAAGCAAAAAATTTCAGAATTGCAACTTGCAATGCGGAGAAATTACTGTTTGTGCATTTACAATATTCATTGATTTTTGCCATTGAAAAACATCATGTTATTCATATACCAGAAATGTTTGAAGCTACTGACTGAATGAAAGAAGCTGGCATCTCACTATCTTTGAATCTTCTTTATCATGCTAAGAGGAGCAGGAAAAAGCAAAAAATTTCAGAATTGCACCTTACAATGCGGAGAAATTACTGTTTGTGCATTTACAATATTCATTGATTTTTGCCATTGAAAAACGTCCAGAAATGATTGAAGCTACTGACTGAATGAAAGGAGCTGGCATCTCACTCTCTTTGAATCTTCTTTATCATGCTAAGAGGAGCAGGAAAAAGCAAAAAATTTCAGAATTGCACCTTGCAATGCGGAGAAATTACTGTTTGTGCATTTACAATATTCATTGATTTTTGCCATTGAAAAACGTCCAGAAATGTTTGAAGCTACTGACTGAATGAAAGGAGCTGGCATCTTACTCTCTTTGAATCTTCTTTATCATGCTAGGATTAGCAGGAAAAAGCAAAAAATTTCAGAATTGCACCTTGCAATGTGGAGATATTACTGTTTGTGCATTTACAATATTCATTGATTTTTGCCATTGAAAAACGTCCAGAAATGTTTGAAGCTACTGACTGAATGAAAGGAGCAGGCATCTCACTCTCTTTGAATCTTCTTTATCATGCTAGGAGTAGCAGGAAAAAGCAAAAAATTTCAGAATTGCACCTTGCAATGTGGAGATATTACTGTTTGTGCATTTACAATATTCATTGATTTATGCCATTGAAAAACGTCCAGAAATGTTTGAAGCTACTGACTGAATGAAAGGAGGTGGCATCTCACTCTCTTTGAATCTTCTTTATCATGCTAGGATTAGCAGGAAAAAGCAAAAAATTTCAGAATTGCACCTTGCAATGTGGAGATATTACTGTTTGTGCATTTACAATATTCATTGATTTTTGCCATTGAAAAACGTCCAGAAATGTTTGAAGCTACTGACTGAATGAAAGGAGCTGGCATCTCACTCTATTTGAATCTTCTTTATCATGCTAGGATTAGCAGGAAAAAGCAAAAAATTTCAGAATTGCACCTTGCAATGTGGAGATATTACTGTTTGTGCATTTACAATATTCATTGATTTTTGCCATTGAAAAACGTCCAGAAATGTTTATACCAGAAATGTTTGAAGCTACTGACTGAATGAAAGGAGCTGGCATCTCACTCTCTTTGAATCTTCTTTATCATGCTAAGAGGAGCAGGAAAAAGCAAAAAATTTCAGAATTGCACCTTGCAATGCGGAGAAATTACTGTTTGTGCATTTACAATATTCATTGATTTTTGCCATTGAAAAACGTCCAGAAATGATTGAAGCTACTGACTGAATGAAAGGAGCTGGCATCTCACTCTCTTTGAATCTTCTTTATCATGCTAAGAGGAGCAGGAAAAAGCAAAAAATTTCAGAATTGCACCTTGCAATGCGGAGAAATTACTGTTTGTGCATTTACAATATTCATTGATTTTTGCCATTGAAAAACATCATGTTATTCATATACCAGAAATGATTGAAGCTACTGACTGAATGAAAGGAGCTGGCATCTCACTCTCTTTGAATCTTCTTTATCATGCTAAGAGGAGCAGGAAAAAGCAAAAAATTTCAGAATTGCACCTTGCAATGCGGAGAAATTACTGTTTGTGCATTTACAATATTCATTTATTTTTGCCATTGAAAAACGTCCAGAAATGATTGAAGCTACTGACTGAATGAAGGGAGCTGGCATCTCACTCTCTTTGAATCTTCTTTATCATGCTAAGAGGAGCAGGAAAAAGCAAAAAATTTCAGAATTGCACCTTGCAATGCGGAGAAATTACTGTTTGTGCATTTACAATATTCATTGATTTTTGCCATTGAAAAACGTCCAGAAATGATTGAAGCTACTGACTGAATGAAAGGAGCTGGCATCTCACTCTCTTTGAATCTTCTTTATCATGCTAAGAGGAGCAGGAAAAAGCAAAAAATTTCAGAATTGCACCTTGCAATGCGGAGAAATTACTGTTTGTGCATTTACAATATTCATTGATTTTTGCCATTGAAAAACATCATGTTATTCATATACCAGAAATGATTGAAGCTACTGACTGAATGAAAGGAGCTGGCATCTCACTCTCTTTGAATCTTCTTTATCATGCTAAGAGGAGCAGGAAAAAGCAAAAAATTTCAGAATTGCACCTTGCAATGCGGAGAAATTACTGTTTGTGCATTTACAATATTCATTTATTTTTGCCATTGAAAAACGTCCAGAAATGATTGAAGCTACTGACTGAATGAAGGGAGCTGGCATCTCACTCTCTTTGAATCTTCTTTATCATGCTAAGAGGAGCAGGAAAAAGCAAAAAATTTCAGAATTGCACCTTGCAATGCGGAGAAATTACTGTTTGTGCATTTACAATATTCATTGATTTTTGCCATTGAAAAACGTCCAGAAATGATTGAAGCTACTGACTGAATGAAAGGAGTTGGCATCTCACTCTCTTTGAATCTTCTTTATCATGCTAAGAGGAGCAGGAAAAAGCAAAAAATTTCAGAATTGCAACTTGCAATGCGGAGAAATTACTGTTTGTGCATTTACAATATTCATTGATTTTTGCCATTGAAAAACATCATGTTATTCATATACCAGAAATGATTGAAGCTACTGACTGAATGAAAGGAGCTGGCATCTCACTCTCTTTGAATCTTCTTTATCATGCTAAGAGCAGTAGGAAAAAGCAAAAAATTTCAGAATTGCACCTTGCAATGCGGAGAAATTACTGTTTGTGCATTTACAATATTCATTGATTTTTGCCATTGAAAAACGTCCAGCAATGATTGAAGCTACTGACTGAATGAAAGGAGCTGGCATCTCACTCTCTTTGAATCTTCTTTATCATGCTAAGAGGAGCAGGAAAAAGGAAAAAATTTCAGAATTGCACCTTGCAATGCGGAGAAATTACTGTTTGTGCATTTACAATATTCATTGATTTTTGCCATTGAAAAACGTCCAGAAATGATTGAAGCTACTGACTGAATGAAAGGAGCTGGCATCTCACTCTCTTTGAATCTTCTTTATCATGCTAAGAGGAGCAGGAAAAAGCAAAAAATTTCAGAATTGCACCTTGCAATGCGGAGAAATTACTGTTTGTGCATTTACAATATTCATTGATTTTTGCCATTGAAAAACATCATGTTATTCATATCCCAGAAATGTTTGAAGCTACTGACTGAATGAAAGAAGCTGGCAACTCACTCTCTTTGAATCTTCTTTATCATGCTAAGAGGAGCAGGAAAAAGCAAAAAATTTCAGAATTGCACCTTGCAATGCGGAGAAATTACTGTTTGTGCATTTACAATATTCATTGATTTTTGCAATTGAAAAACGTCCAGAAATGATTGAAGCTACTGACTGAATGAAAGGAGCTGGCATCTCACTCTCTTTGAATCTTCTTTATCATGTTAAGAGGAGCAGGAAAAAGCAAAAAATTTCAGAATTGCACCTTGCAATGCGGAGAAATTACTGTTTGTGCATTTACAATATTCATTGATTTTTGCCATTGAAAAACGTCCAGAAATGATTGAAGCTACTGACTGAATGAAAGGAGCTGTTATCTCACTCTCTTTGAATCTTGTTTATCATGCTAAGAGGAGCAGGAAAAAGCAAAAAATTTCAGAATTGCACCTTGCAATGCGGAGAAATTACTGTTTGTGCATTTACAATATTCATTGATTTTTGCCATTGAAAAACATCATGTTATTCATATACCAGAAATGATTGAAGCTACTGACTGAATGAAAGGAGCTGGCATCTCACACTCTTTGAATCTTCTTTATCATGCTAAGAGGAGCAGGAAAAAGTAAAAAATTTCAGAATTGCACCTTGCAATGCGGCGAAATTACTGTTTGTGCATTTACAATATTCAATGATTTTTGCCATTGAAAAACGTCCAGAAATGATTGAAGCTACTGACTGAACGAAAGGAGCTGGCATCTCACTCTCTTTGAATCTTCTTTATCATGCTAAGAGGAGCAGGAAAAAGCAAAAAATTTCAGAATTGCACCTTGCAATTCGGAGAAATTACTGTTTGTGCATTTACAATATTCATTGATTTTTGCCATTGAAAAACATCATGTTATTCATATACCAGAAATGTTTGAAGCTACTGACTGAATGAAAGGAGCTGGCATCTCACTCTCTTTGAATCTTCTTCATAATGCTAAGAGGAGCAGGAAAAAGCAAAAAATTTCAGAATTGCACCTTGCAATGCGGAGAAATTACTGTTTGTGCATTTACAATATTCATTGATTTTTGCCATTGAAAAACGTCCAGAAATGATTGAAGCTACTGACTGAATGAAAGGAGCTGGCATCTCACTCTCTTTGAATCTTCTTTATCATGCTAAGAGGAGCAGGAAAAAGCAAAAAATTTCAGAATTGCACCTTGCAATGCGGAGAAATTACTGTTTGTGCATTTACAATATTCATTGATTTTTGCCATTGAAAAACATCATGTTATTCATATACCAGAAATGTTTGAAGCTACTGACTGAATGAAAGGAGCTGGCATCTCACTCTCTTTGAATCTTCTTTATCATGCTAAGAGGAGCAGGAAAAAGCAAAAAATTTCAGAATTGCACCTTGCAATGCGGATAAATTACTGTTTGTGCATTTACAATATTCATTGATTTTTGCCATTGAAAAATGTCCAGAAATGATTGAAGCTACTGACTGAATGAAAGGAGCTGGCATCTCACTCTCTTTGAATCTTGTTTATCATGCTAAGAGGAGCAGGAAAAAGCAAAAAATTTCAGAATTGCACCTTGCAATGCGGAGAAATTACTGTTTGTGCATTTACAATATTCATTGATTTTTGCCATTGAAAAACGTCCAGAAATTATTGAAGCTACTGACTGAATGAAAGGAGCTGGCATCTCACTCTCTTTGAATCTTCTTTATCATGCTAAGAGGAGCAGGAAAAAGCAAAAATTTTCAGAATTGCACCTTGCAATGCGGAGAAATTACTGTTTGTGCATTTACAATATTCATTGATTTTTGCCATTGAAAAACGTCCAGAAATGATTGAAGCTACTGACTGAATGAAAGGAGCTGGCATCTCACTCTCTTTGAATCTTCTTTATCATGCTAAGAGGAGCAGGAAAAAGCAAAAAATTTCAGAATTGCACCTTGCAATGCGGAGAAATTACTGTTTGTGCATTTACAATATTCATTGATTTTTGCCATTGAAAAACGTCCAGAAATGATTGAAGCTACTGACTGAATGAAAGGAGCTGGCATCTCACTCTCTTTGAATCTTCTTTATCATGCTAAGAGGAGCAGGAAAAAGCAAAAAATTTCAGAATTGCACCTTGCAATGCGGAGAAATTACTGTTTGTGCATTTACAATATTCATTGATTTTTGCCATTGAAAAACATCATGTTATTCATATACCAGAAATGTTTGAAGCTACTGACTGAATGAAAGGAGCTGGCATCTCACTCTCTTTGAATCTTCTTTATCATGCTAAGAGGAGCAGGAAAAAGCAAAAAATTTCAGAATTGCACCTTGCAATGCGGAGAAATTACTGTTTGTGCATTTACAATATTCATTGATTTTTGCCATTGAAAAACATCATGTTATTCATATACCAGAAATGTTTGAAGCTACTGACTGAATGAAAGGAGCTGGCATCTCACTCTCTTTGAATCTTCTTTATCATGCTAAGAGGAGCAGGAAAAAGCAAAAAATTTCAGAATTGCACCTTGCAATGCGGAGAAATTACTGTTTGTGCATTTACAATATTCATTGATTTTTGCCATTGAAAAACATCATGTTATTCATATACCAGAAATGATTGAAGCTACTGACTGAATGAAAGGAGCTGGCATCTCACTCTCTTTGAATCTTCTTTATCATGCTAAGAGGAGCAGGATAAAGCAAAAAATTTCAGACTTGCACCTTGCAATGCGGAGAAATTACTGTTTGTGCATTTACAATATTCATTGATTTTTGCCATTGAAAAACATCATGTTATTCATATACCAGAAATGTTTGAAGCTACTGACTGAATGAAAGGAGCTGGCATCTCACTCTCTTTGAATCTTCTTTATCATGCTAAGAGGAGCAGGAAAAAGCAAAAAATTTCAGACTTGCACCTTGCAATGCGGAGAAATTACTGTTTGTGCATTTACAATATTCATTGATTTTTGCCATTGAAAAACATCATGTTATTCATATACCAGAAATGTTTGAAGCTACTGACTGAATGAAAGGAGCTGGCATCTCACTCTCTTTGAATCTTCTTTATCATGCTAAGAGGAGCAGGAAAAAGCAAAAAATTTCAGAATTGCACCTTGCAATGCGGAGAAATTACTGTTTGTGCATTTACAATATTCATTGATTTTTGCCATTGAAAAACGTCCAGAAATGATTGAAGCTACTGACTGAATGAAAGGAGCTGTTATCTCACTCTCTTTGAATCTTGTTTATCATGCTAAGAGGAGCAGGAAAAAGCAAAAAATTTCAGAATTGCACCTTGCAATGCGGAGAAATTACTGTTTGTGCATTTACAATATTCATTGATTTTTGCCATTGAAAAACATCATGTTATTCATATACCAGAAATGTTTGAAGCTACTGACTGAATGAAAGGAGCTGGCATCTCACTCTCTTTGAATCTTCTTCATAATGCTAAGAGGAGCAGGAAAAAGCAAAAAATTTCAGAATTGCACCTTGCAATGCGGAGAAATTACTGTTTGTGCATTTACAATATTCATTGATTTTTGCCATTGAAAAACGTCCAGAAATGATTGAAGCTACTGACTGAATGAAAGGAGCTGGCATCTCACTCTCTTTGAACAGGAAAAAGCTAAAAATTTCAGAATTGCACCGTGCAATGTGGAGATATTACTGTTTGTGCATTTACAATATTCATTGATTTTTGCCATTGAAAAACATGTTTTTCATATACCAGAAATGTTTGAAGCTACTGACTGAATGAAAGGAGCTGGCATCTCACTCTCTTTGAATCTTCTTTATCATGCTAGGATTAGCAGGAAAAAGCAAAAAATTTCAGAATTGCACCTTGCAATGTGGAGATATTACTGTTTGTGCATTTACAATATTCATTGATTTTTGCCATTGAAAAACATGTTTTTCATATACCAGAAATGTTTGAAGCTACTGACTGAATGAAAGGAGCTGGCATCTCACTCTCTTTGAATCTTCTTTATCATGCTAGGATTAACAGGAAAAAGCTAAAAATTTCAGAATTGCACCGTGCAATGTGGAGATATTACTGTTTGTGCATTTACAATATTCATTGATTTTTGCCATTGAAAAACATGTTTTTCATATACCAGAAATGTTTGAAGCTACTGACAATGAAAGGAGCTGGCATCTCACTCTCTTTGAATCTTCTTTATCATGCTAGGATTAGCAGGAAAAAGCAAAAAATTTCAGAATTGCACCTTGCAATGTGGAGATATTACTGTTTGTGCATTTACAATATTCATTGATTTTTGCCATTGAAAAACATGTTTTTCATATACCAGAAATGTTTGAAGCTACTGACTGAATGAAAGGAGCTGGCATCTCACTCTCTTTGAATCTTCTTTATCATGCTAGGATTAGCAGGAAAAAGCAAAAAATTTCAGAATTGCACCTTGCAATGCGGAGATATTACTGTTTGTGCATTTACAATATTCATTGATTTTTGCCATTGAAAAACATGTTTTTCATATACCAGAAATGTTTGAAGCTACTGACTGAATGAAAGGAGCTGGCATCTCACTCTCTTTGAATCTTCTTTATCATGCTAGGATTAACAGGAAAAAGCAAAAAATTTCAGAATTGCACCTTGCAATGTGGAGATATTACTGTTTGTGCATTTACAATATTCATTGATTTTTGCCATTGAAAAACGTTTTTCATATACCAGAAATGTTTGAAGCTACTGACTGAATGAAAGGAGCTGGCATCTCACTCTCTTTGAATCTTCTTTATCATGCTAGGATTAACAGGAAAAAGCTAAAAATTTCAGAATTGCACCGTGCAATGTGGAGATATTACTGTTTGTGCATTTACAATATTCATTGATTTTTGCCATTGAAAAACATGTTTTTCATATACCAGAAATGTTTGAAGCTACTGACTGAATGAAAGGAGCTGGCATCTCACTCTCTTTGAATCTTCTTTATCATGCTAGGATTAGCAGGAAAAAGCAAAAAATTTCAGAATTGCACTTTGCAATGTGGAGATATTACTGTTTGTGCATTTACAATATTCATTGATTTTTGCCATTGAAAAACATGTTTTTCATATACCAGAAATGTTTGAAGCTACTGACTGAATGAAAGGAGCTGGCATCTCACTCTCTTTGAATCTTCTTTATCATGCTAGGATTAACAGGAAAAAGCTAAAAATTTCAGAATTGCACCGTGCAATGTGGAGATATTACTGTTTGTGCATTTACAATATTCATTGATTTTTGCCATTGAAAAACGTTTTTCATATACCAGAAATGTTTGAAGCTACTGACTGAATAAAAGGAGCTGGCATCTCACTCTCTTTGAATCTTCTTTATCATGCTAGGATTAGCAGGAAAAAGCAAAAAATTTCAGAATTGCACCTTGCAATGTGGAGATATTACTGTTTGTGCATTTACAATATTCATTGATTTTTGCCATTGAAAAACATGTTTTTCATATACCAGAAATGTTTGAAGCTACTGACTGAATGAAAGGAGCTGGCATCTCACTCTCTTTGAATCTTCTTTATCATGCTAGGATTAACAGGAAAAAGCAAAAAATTTCAGAATTGCACCTTGCAATGTGGAGATATTACTGTTTGTGCATTTACAATATTCATTGATTTTTGCCATTGAAAAACATGTTTTTCATATACCAGAAATGTTTGAAGCTACTGACTGAATGAAAGGAGCTGGCATCTCACTCTCTTTGAATCTTCTTTATCATGCTAGGATTAACAGGAAAAAGCTAAAAATTTCAGAATTGCACCGTGCAATGTGGAGATATTACTGTTTGTGCATTTACAATATTCATTGATTTTTGCCATTGAAAAACATGTTTTTCATATACCAGAAATGTTTGAAGCTACTGACTGAATGAAAGGAGCTGGCATCTCACTCTCTTTGAATCTTCTTTATCATGCTAGGATTAACAGGAAAAAGCTAAAAATTTCAGAATTGCACCGTGCAATGTGGAGATATTACTGTTTGTGCATTTACAATATTCATTGATTTTTGCCATTGAAAAACATGTTTTTCATATACCAGAAATGTTTGAAGCTACTGACTGAATGAAAGGAGCTGGCATCTCACTCTCTTTGAATCTTCTTTATCATGCTAGGATTAGCAGGAAAAAGCTAAAAATTTCAGAATTGCACCGTGCAATGTGGAGATATTACTGTTTGTGCATTTACAATATTCATTGATTTTTGCCATTGAAAAACATGTTTTTCATATACCAGAAATGTTTGAAGCTACTGACTGAATGAAAGGAGCTGGCATCTCACTCTCTTTGAATCTTCTTTATCATGCTAGGATTAGCAGGAAAAAGCAAAAAATTTCAGAATTGCACCTTGCAATGCGGAGATATTACTGTTTGTGCATTTACAATATTCATTGATTTTTGCCATTGAAAAACATGTTTTTCATATACCAGAAATGTTTGAAGCTACTGATTGAATGAAAGGAGCTGGCATCTCACTCTCTTTGAATCTTCTTTATCATGCTAGGATTAACAGGAAAAAGCAAAAAATTTCAGAATTGCACCTTGCAATGTGGAGATATTACTGTTTGTGCATTTACAATATTCATTGATTTTTGCCATTGAAAAACATGTTTTTCATATACCAGAAATGTTTGAAGCTACTGACTGAATGAAAGGAGCTGGCATCTCACTCTCTTTGAATCTTCTTTATCATGCTAGGATTAACAGGAAAAAGCTACAAATTTCAGAATTGCACCGTGCAATGTGGAGATATTACTGTTTGTGCATTTACAATATTCATTGATTTTTGCCATTGAAAAACATGGTTTTCATATACCAGAAATGTTTGAAGCTACTGACTGAATGAAAGGAGCTGGCATCTCACTCTCTTTGAATCTTCTTTATCATGCTAGGATTAGCAGGAAAAAGCAAAAAATTTCAGAATTGCACCTTGCAATGTGGAGATATTACTGTTTGTGCATTTACAATATTCATTGATTTTTGCCATTGAAAAACATGTTTTTCATATACCAGAAATGTTTGAAGCTACTGACTGAATGAAAGGAGCTGGCATCTCACTCTCTTTGAATCTTCTTTATCATGCTAGGATTAACAGGAAAAAGCTAAAAATTTCAGAATTGCACCGTGCAATGTGGAGATATTACTGTTTGTGCATTTACAATATTCATTGATTTTTGCCATTGAAAAACATGTTTTTCATATACCAGAAATGTTTGAAGCTACTGACTGAATGAAAGGAGCTGGCATCTCACTCTCTTTGAATCTTCTTTATCATGCTAGGATTAACAGGAAAAAGCAAAAAATTTCAGAATTGCACCTTGCAATGTGGAGATATTACTGTTTGTGCATTTACAATATTCATTGATTTTTGCCATTGAAAAACATGTTTTTCATATACCAGAAATGTTTGAAGCTACTGACAATGAAAGGAGCTGGCATCTCACTCTCTTTGAATCTTCTTTATCATGCTAGGATTAACAGGAAAAAGCTAAAAATTTCAGAATTGCACCGTGCAATGTGGAGATATTACTGTTTGTGCATTTACAATATTCATTGATTTTTGCCATTGAAAAACATGTTTTTCATATACCAGAAATGTTTGAAGCTACTGACTGAATGAAAGGAGCTGGCATCTCACTCTCTTTGAATCTTCTTTATCATGCTAGGATTAGCAGGAAAAAGCAAAAAATTTCAGAATTGCACCTTGCAATGCGGAGATATTACTGTTTGTGCATTTACAATATTCATTGATTTTTGCCATTGAAAAACATGTTTTTCATATACCAGAAATGTTTGAAGCTACTGACTGAATGAAAGGAGCTGGCATCTCACTCTCTTTGAATCTTCTTTATCATGCTAGGATTAACAGGAAAAAGCAAAAAATTTCAGAATTGCACCTTGCAATGTGGAGATATTACTGTTTGTGCATTTACAATATTCATTGATTTTTGCCATTGAAAAACGTTTTTCATATACCAGAAATGTTTGAAGCTACTGACTGAATGAAAGGAGCTGGCATCTCACTCTCTTTGAATCTTCTTTATCATGCTAGGATTAACAGGAAAAAGCTAAAAATTTCAGAATTGCACCGTGCAATGTGGAGATATTACTGTTTGTGCATTTACAATATTCATTGATTTTTGCCATTGAAAAACGTTTTTCATATACCAGAAATGTTTGAAGCTAATGACTGAATGAAAGGAGCTGGCATCTCACTCTCTTTGAATCTTCTTTATCATGCTAGGATTAGCAGGAAAAAGCAAAAAATTTCAGAATTGCACCTTGCAATGTGGAGATATTACTGTTTGTGCATTTACAATATTCATTGATTTTTGCCATTGAAAAACATGTTTTTCATATACCAGAAATGTTTGAAGCTACTGACTGAATGAAAGGAGCTGGCATCTCACTCTCTTTGAATCTTCTTTATCATGCTAGGATTAACAGGAAAAAGCTAAAAATTTCAGAATTGCACCGTGCAATGTGGAGATATTACTGTTTGTGCATTTACAATATTCATTGATTTTTGCCATTGAAAAACATGTTTTTCATATACCAGAAATGTTTGAAGCTACTGACTGAATGAAAGGAGCTGGCATCTCACTCTCTTTGAATCTTCTTTATCATGCTAGGATTAACAGGAAAAAGCTAAAAATTTCAGAATTGCACCGTGCAATGTGGAGATATTACTGTTTGTGCATTTACAATATTCATTGATTTTTGCCATTGAAAAACATGTTTTTCATATACCAGAAATGTTTGAAGCTACTGACTGAATGAAAGGAGCTGGCATCTCACTCTCTTTGAATCTTCTTTATCATGCTAGGATTAGCAGGAAAAAGCAAAAAATTTCAGAATTGCACCTTGCAATGTGGAGATATTACTGTTTGTGCATTTACAATATTCATTGATTTTTGCCATTGAAAAACATGTTTTTCATATACCAGAAATGTTTGAAGCTACTGACTGAATGAAAGGAGCTGGCATCTCACTCTCTTTGAATCTTCTTTATCATGCTAGGATTAACAGGAAAAAGCTAAAAATTTCAGAATTGCACCGTGCAATGTGGAGATATTACTGTTTGTGCATTTACAATATTCATTGATTTTTGCCATTGAAAAACATGTTTTTCATATACCAGAAATGTTTGAAGCTACTGACTGAATGAAAGGAGCTGGCATCTCACTCTCTTTGAATCTTCTTTATCATGCTAGGATTAGCAGGAAAAAGCAAAAAATTTCAGAATTGCACCTTGCAATGCGGAGATATTACTGTTTGTGCATTTACAATATTCATTGATTTTTGCCATTGAAAAACGTTTTTCATATACCAGAAATGTTTGAAGCTACTGACTGAATGAAAGGAGCTGGCATCTCACTCTCTTTGAATCTTCTTTATCATGCTAGGATTAACAGGAAAAAGCAAAAAATTTCAGAATTGCACCTTGCAATGTGGAGATATTACTGTTTGTGCATTTACAATATTCATTGATTTTTGCCATTGAAAAACGTTTTTCATATACCAGAAATGTTTGAAGCTACTGACTGAATGAAAGGAGCTGGCATCTCACTCTCTTTGAATCTTCTTTATCATGCTAGGATTAGCAGGAAAAAGCAAAAAATTTCAGAATTGCACCTTGCAATGTGGAGATATTACTGTTTGTGCATTTACAATATTCATTGATTTTTGCCATTGAAAAACATGTTTTTCATATACCAGAAATGTTTGAAGCTACTGACTGAATGAAAGGAGCTGGCATCTCACTCTCTTTGTTTTACCATATTTTTTTATTTTTAATAAACAATTTAACAGGGGAATAACAAACGTAGCATAAAAGTAGTGACAAAAGAATATTCATAATAAGGGATAAATTCTGAGGGAAGGGAAAGGGAAAGGGAACAAACGGGAATGGATAATCAGGAAAGATGGGAGAAATTTGTTCGTCAAATAGTATATACGATAATACAGAAATTTGAACACTTTAAACACACATTACTATCATTAGCAAAAGTTAAACATATTAATGAGCTAAACACGACACACATTAAGATGTTCCAGCGTTATGAGAGGGTTGAGGGAATTTAGTGAGCCAAATATCCCACTTCCTAGAGAATTTAAGTAAATTATTGTTGATAAGGGCAAATCTGAGTTCAAATATTCTATGGAGATTCATCTTATCAACTAAGTCCTCCAAAGTGGGGACATGTGACTTTCTCCAATAAAAAGCCAATGCGTTCTTACACACTGAAAATAAGTGAATCACCAAAGATCTTTCAAACGACTTATATAGTTCGAGATCCAAGGATAGTAAAGCCATTTGAGGGGTCAATACTACAGGTCTGCCTAAAAGGTCATCTACCAAAGAAGAGATCTGAGCCCATAGATTCCGGATTTTAGGGCAGCTCCAAAAGAGATGTAAAAGATCTCCCCTAAGGCCGCACTCCCTCCAACAAAGGGGAGAGTTGCTGGGCTTTATATGGTGAAGCCTGATTGGAGTGTAATACCATCTGGTTAGAATTTTGAAGTAAGCCTCTTGTAAGGGCATAGATATATTAGAGGCTTGAGAAAAAAGAACAGCACTCTCCCATTGATCGGATTGGAAATTGAGTTTTAGATCTTTTTCCCAGCGTATCATGTAGAGGTGTTTTTGGAAGGAAAGATCATTATTGAAGCTGTTATATATGTGTCTCAGGCTCCAAAAAATTTTGTGGGATGGGTTGCTTAACAGGTTCACCGAGGTTTCAGAAACAATAAGTTTACCAGAAGTAAATTCCAGAATAATGCTCTTTAAATGAGAGTATAAAAAGAAATCAGAAGAAGGTAAGTTGAATCTTTTTTTAAGAATTTGAAAAGGAATAAAGGCAGAAGCTTCATAGAAGTCTCCAATTTTCCTTAACCCTTTATTGTCCCACTGATCTGGAATGGAAGAGTTATACAGATCAGCAACAAAACCAATTGGAAAATTTTTGACAAAAGAAAACTTATCCATATCAGAATCTCTTAAGGGGCTCTTTTTCTTTCTTTTGGCGATTTTTTTCCAGGCGTCAATAATCGCCTGGAAAATAGGATGGGAAGAATCATGAGTGCACTGTTTAAAGAGATGCCTAAGTAACAGTTCACGTGGAGAAGAGCCATTATTTAAGAAGGTCTCCAGAGTCATCCAAGCCGGGGGACTGTCAGAATTAAACCAAGTACTGCTCTGTTTGATGAGGTTTGCCAAATAGTAAGCGGAAATATTAGGGTGACTCAGACCTCCGTTACATTTATTCTTGTACAATATATCTGCAGATATCCTCGCACGTTTATTACCCCAGACATAAGAATTGATCTGATTTTGAATTTTTTGAATAAAGATGTGAGAAATAGTTAAAGGTAAGTTGCGGAAAAAATATAAGATTTTAGGTAGAACAAACATCTTAATAGAGAGGACTCTACCCCACCATGACAAATCTCTCTTCAAAAAATCCATCAAATCTCCGCGGACGATGTCCTCAATCAGAACCAGGTTGTCAGAAATTGTTGAGTTAATAGTTTTACCAATACTGATCCCCAAATAAGTCAGATTGCGTTTAGCCAAACCGAAGGAAAATCTCGAGTGTAAAACCTCTCTCGTCTGGCGATCCAGATTAATGTTTAAAAGTTTAGACTTCTCATTATTGATCTTAAAATAAGAAATCTGAGAGAATAGTTCTAGAACCTTCGAAACTTCCGCAACCGAATTTACTGGGTCCAGCAAGGAAAGCATAACATCATCTGCAAAGAGGCCAATTTTAAATTCTCGAGATGGGGTAGAAATCCCCCTAATGTCAGTGTTTTCTCTAATCCTCTGTGCCAAAGGCTCCATAGCCAAGACAAAGAGAAGGGGGGAAAGTGGGCAACCCTGTCTGGTACCATTTGTTATAGGGATTGGGTTTGAGAGATAATTGTTAACATAAATTTTTGCTTGGGGGTTAGAATAGAGGGCCATAATTGAAGAGAGAAATTTGTTGTCAAAACCGAATTTAATAAGGGTGAGTTTAAGGTATAGCCAATTTAACCTGTCGAACGCTTTTTCAGCGTCTAAAGCAAGCAGTGAAGTTGGGAGTTTCGCCGTATTTATCACCTTAATAATATTCAGAAGTCTTCTAGAGCCATCAGTTGCTTGCATCTCACTCTCTTTGAATCTTCTTTATCATGCTAGGATTAACAGGAAAAAGCAAAAAATTTCAGAATTGCACCTTGCAATGTGGAGATATTACTGTTTGTGCATTTACAATATTCATTGATTTTTGCCATTGAAAAACGTTTTTCATATACCAGAAATGTTTGAAGCTACTGACTGAATGAAAGGAGCTGGCATCTCACTCTCTTTGAATCTTCTTTATCATGCTAGGATTAGCAGGAAAAAGCAAAAAATTTCAGAATTGCACCTTGCAATGTGGAGATATTACTGTTTGTGCATTTACAATATTCATTGATTTTTGCCATTGAAAAACATGTTTTTCATATACCAGAAATGTTTGAAGCTACTGACTGAATGAAAGGAGCTGGCATCTCACTCTTTTTGAATCTTCTTTATCATGCTAGGATTAACAGGAAAAAGCAAAAAATTTCAGAATTGCACCTTGCAATGTGGAGATATTACTGTTTGTGCATTTACAATATTCATTGATTTTTGCCATTGAAAAACATGTTTTTCATATACCAGAAATGTTTGAAGCTACTGACTGAATGAAAGGAGCTGGCATCTCACTCTCTTTGAATCTTCTTTATCATGCTAGGATTAGCAGGAAAAAGCAAAAAATTTCAGAATTGCACCTTGCAATGTGGAGATATTACTGTTTGTGCATTTACAATATTCATTGATTTTTGCCATTGAAAAACATGTTTTTCATATACCAGAAATGTTTGAAGCTACTGACTGAATGAAAGGAGCTGGCATCTCACTCTCTTTGAATCTTCTTTATCATGCTAGGATTAACAGGAAAAAGCTAAAAATTTCAGAATTGCACCGTGCAATGTGGAGATATTACTGTTTGTGCATTTACAATATTCATTGATTTTTGCCATTGAAAAACATGTTTTTCATATACCAGAAATGTTTGAAGCTACTGACTGAATGAAAGGAGCTGGCATCTCACTCTCTTTGAATCTTCTTTATCATGCTAGGATTAGCAGGAAAAAGCAAAAAATTTCAGAATTGCACCTTGCAATGCGGAGATATTACTGTTTGTGCATTTACAATATTCATTGATTTTTGCCATTGAAAAACATGTTTTTCATATACCAGAAATGTTTGAAGCTACTGACTGAATGAAAGGAGCTGGCATCTCACTCTCTTTGAATCTTCTTTATCATGCTAGGATTAACAGGAAAAAGCAAAAAATTTCAGAATTGCACCTTGCAATGTGGAGATATTACTGTTTGTGCATTTACAATATTCATTGATTTTTGCCATTGAAAAACGTTTTTCATATACCAGAAATGTTTGAAGCTACTGACTGAATGAAAGGAGCTGGCATCTCACTCTCTTTGAATCTTCTTTATCATGCTAGGATTAACAGGAAAAAGCTAAAAATTTCAGAATTGCACCGTGCAATGTGGAGATATTACTGTTTGTGCATTTACAATATTCATTGATTTTTGCCATTGAAAAACATGTTTTTCATATACCAGAAATGTTTGAAGCTACTGACTGAATGAAAGGAGCTGGCATCTCACTCTCTTTGAATCTTCTTTATCATGCTAGGATTAGCAGGAAAAAGCAAAAAATTTCAGAATTGCACTTTGCAATGTGGAGATATTACTGTTTGTGCATTTACAATATTCATTGATTTTTGCCATTGAAAAACATGTTTTTCATATACCAGAAATGTTTGAAGCTACTGACTGAATGAAAGGAGCTGGCATCTCACTCTCTTTGAATCTTCTTTATCATGCTAGGATTAACAGGAAAAAGCTAAAAATTTCAGAATTGCACCGTGCAATGTGGAGATATTACTGTTTGTGCATTTACAATATTCATTGATTTTTGCCATTGAAAAACGTTTTTCATATACCAGAAATGTTTGAAGCTACTGACTGAATAAAAGGAGCTGGCATCTCACTCTCTTTGAATCTTCTTTATCATGCTAGGATTAGCAGGAAAAAGCAAAAAATTTCAGAATTGCACCTTGCAATGTGGAGATATTACTGTTTGTGCATTTACAATATTCATTGATTTTTGCCATTGAAAAACATGTTTTTCATATACCAGAAATGTTTGAAGCTACTGACTGAATGAAAGGAGCTGGCATCTCACTCTCTTTGAATCTTCTTTATCATGCTAGGATTAACAGGAAAAAGCAAAAAATTTCAGAATTGCACCTTGCAATGTGGAGATATTACTGTTTGTGCATTTACAATATTCATTGATTTTTGCCATTGAAAAACATGTTTTTCATATACCAGAAATGTTTGAAGCTACTGACTGAATGAAAGGAGCTGGCATCTCACTCTCTTTGAATCTTCTTTATCATGCTAGGATTAACAGGAAAAAGCAAAAAATTTCAGAATTGCACCGTGCAATGTGGAGATATTACTGTTTGTGCATTTACAATATTCATTGATTTTTGCCATTGAAAAACATGTTTTTCATATACCAGAAATGTTTGAAGCTACTGACTGAATGAAAGGAGCTGGCATCTCACTCTCTTTGAATCTTCTTTATCATGCTAGGATTAACAGGAAAAAGCTAAAAATTTCAGAATTGCACCGTGCAATGTGGAGATATTACTGTTTGTGCATTTACAATATTCATTGATTTTTGCCATTGAAAAACATGTTTTTCATATACCAGAAATGTTTGAAGCTACTGACTGAATGAAAGGAGCTGGCATCTCACTCTCTTTGAATCTTCTTTATCATGCTAGGATTAGCAGGAAAAAGCTAAAAATTTCAGAATTGCACCGTGCAATGTGGAGATATTACTGTTTGTGCATTTACAATATTCATTGATTTTTGCCATTGAAAAACATGTTTTTCATATACCAGAAATGTTTGAAGCTACTGACTGAATGAAAGGAGCTGGCTTCTCACTCTCTTTGAATCTTCTTTATCATGCTAGGATTAGCAGGAAAAAGCAAAAAATTTCAGAATTGCACCTTGCAATGCGGAGATATTACTGTTTGTGCATTTACAATATTCATTGATTTTTGCCATTGAAAAGCATGTTTTTCATATACCAGAAATGTTTGAAGCTACTGATTGAATGAAAGGAGCTGGCATCTCACTCTCTTTGAATCTTCTTTATCATGCTAGGATTAACAGGAAAAAGCAAAAAATTTCAGAATTGCACCTTGCAATGTGGAGATATTACTGTTTGTGCATTTACAATATTCATTGATTTTTGCCATTGAAAAACATGTTTTTCATATACCAGAAATGTTTGAAGCTACTGACTGAAAGGAGCTGGCATCTCACTCTCTTTGAATCTTCTTTATCATGCTAGGATTAACAGGAAAAAGCTACAAATTTCAGAATTGCACCGTGCAATGTGGAGATATTACTGTTTGTGCATTTACAATATTCATTGATTTTTGCCATTGAAAAACATGGTTTTCATATACCAGAAATGTTTGAAGCTACTGACTGAATGAAAGGAGCTGGCATCTGACTCTCTTTGAATCTTCTTTATCATGCTAGGATTAGCAGGAAAAAGCAAAAAATTTCAGAATTGCACCTTGCAATGTGGAGATATTACTGTTTGTGCATTTACAATATTCATTGATTTTTGCCATTGAAAAACATGTTTTTCATATACCAGAAATGTTTGAAGCTACTGACTGAATGAAAGGAGCTGGCATCTCACTCTCTTTGAATCTTCTTTATCATGCTAGGATTAACAGGAAAAAGCAAAAAATTTCAGAATTGCACCTTGCAATGTGGAGATATTACTGTTTGTGCATTTACAATATTCATTGATTTTTGCCATTGAAAAACATGTTTTTCATATACCAGAAATGTTTGAAGCTACTGACTGAATGAAAGGAGCTGGCATCTCACTCTCTTTGAATCTTCTTTATCATGCTAGGATTAACAGGAAAAAGCTAAAAATTTCAGAATTGCACCGTGCAATGTGGAGATATTACTGTTTGTGCATTTACAATATTCATTGATTTTTGCCATTGAAAAACATGTTTTTCATATACCAGAAATGTTTGAAGCTACTGACTGAATGAAAGGAGCTGGCATCTCACTCTCTTTGAATCTTCTTTATCATGCTAGGATTAGCAGGAAAAAGCAAAAAATTTCAGAATTGCACCTTGCAATGTGGAGATATTACTGTTTGTGCATTTACAATATTCATTGATTTTTGCCATTGAAAAACATGTTTTTCATATACCAGAAATGTTTGAAGCTACTGACTGAATGAAAGGAGCTGGCATCTCACTCTCTTTGAATCTTCTTTATCATGCTAGGATTAACAGGAAAAAGCTAAAAATTTCAGAATTGCACCGTGCAATGTGGAGATATTACTGTTTGTGCTTTTACAATATTCATTGATTTTTGCCATTGAAAAACATGTTTTTCATATACCAGAAATGTTTGAAGCTACTGACTGAATGAAAGGAGCTGGCATCTCACTCTCTTTGAATCTTCTTTATCATGCTAGGATTAGCAGGAAAAAGCAAAAAATTTCAGAATTGCACCTTGCAATGCGGAGATATTACTGTTTGTGCATTTACAATATTCATTGATTTTTGCCATTGAAAAACATGTTTTTCATATACCAGAAATGTTTGAAGCTACTGACTGAATGAAAGGAGCTGGCATCTCACTCTCTTTGAATCTTCTTTATCATGCTAGGATTAACAGGAAAAAGCAAAAAATTTCAGAATTGCACCTTGCAATGTGGAGATATTACTGTTTGTGCATTTACAATATTCATTGATTTTTGCCATTGAAAAACGTTTTTCATATACCAGAAATGTTTGAAGCTACTGACTGAATGAAAGGAGCTGGCATCTCACTCTCTTTGAATCTTCTTTATCATGCTAGGATTAGCAGGAAAAAGCAAAAAATTTCAGAATTGCACCTTGCAATGCGGAGATATTACTGTTTGTGCATTTACAATATTCATTGATTTTTGCCATTGAAAAACATGTTTTTCATATACCAGAAATGTTTGAAGCTACTGACTGAATGAAAGGAGCTGGCATCTCACTCTCTTTGAATCTTCTTTATCATGCTAGGATTAACAGGAAAAAGCAAAAAATTTCAGAATTGCACCTTGCAATGTGGAGATATTACTGTTTGTGCATTTACAATATTCATTGATTTTTGCCATTGAAAAACGTTTTTCATATACCAGAAATGTTTGAAGCTACTGACTGAATGAAAGGAGCTGGCATCTCACTCTCTTTGAATCTTCTTTATCATGCTAGGATTAACAGGAAAAAGCTAAAAATTTCAGAATTGCACCGTGCAATGTGGAGATATTACTGTTTGTGCATTTACAATATTCATTGATTTTTGCCATTGAAAAACATGTTTTTCATATACCAGAAATGTTTGAAGCTACTGACTGAATGAAAGGAGCTGGCATCTCACTCTCTTTGAATCTTCTTTATCATGCTAGCATTAACAGGAAAAAGCTACAAATTTCAGAATTGCACCGTGCAATGTGGAGATATTACTGTTTGTGCATTTACAATATTCATTGATTTTTGCCATTGAAAAACATGGTTTTCATATACCAGAAATGTTTGAAGCTACTGACTGAATGAAAGGAGCTGGCATCTCACTCTCTTTGAATCTTCTTTATCATGCTAGGATTAGCAGGAAAAAGCAAAAAATTTCAGAATTGCACCTTGCAATGTGGAGATATTACTGTTTGTGCATTTACAATATTCATTGATTTTTGCCATTGAAAAACATGTTTTTCATATACCAGAAATGTTTGAAGCTACTGACTGAATGAAAGGAGCTGGCATCTCACTCTCTTTGAATCTTCTTTATCATGCTAGGATTAACAGGAAAAAGCTAAAAATTTCAGAATTGCACCGTGCAATGTGGAGATATTACTGTTTGTGCATTTACAATATTCATTGATTTTTGCCATTGAAAAACATGTTTTTCATATACCAGAAATGTTTGAAGCTACTGACTGAATGAAAGGAGCTGGCATCTCACTCTCTTTGAATCTTCTTTATCATGCTAGGATTAACAGGAAAAAGCAAAAAATTTCAGAATTGCACCTTGCAATGTGGAGATATTACTGTTTGTGCATTTACAATATTCATTGATTTTTGCCATTGAAAAACATGTTTTTCATATACCAGAAATGTTTGAAGCTACTGACTGAATGAAAGGAGCTGGCATCTCACTCTCTTTGAATCTTCTTTATCATGCTAGGATTAACAGGAAAAAGCTAAAAATTTCAGAATTGCACCGTGCAATGTGGAGATATTACTGTTTGTGCATTTACAATATTCATTGATTTTTGCCATTGAAAAACATGTTTTTCATATACCAGAAATGTTTGAAGCTACTGACTGAATGAAAGGAGCTGGCATCTCACTCTCTTTGAATCTTCTTTATCATGCTAGGATTAGCAGGAAAAAGCAAAAAATTTCAGAATTGCACCTTGCAATGTGGAGATATTACTGTTTGTGCATTTACAATATTCATTGATTTTTGCCATTGAAAAACATGTTTTTCATATACCAGAAATGTTTGAAGCTACTGACTGAATGAAAGGAGCTGGCATCTCACTCTCTTTGAATCTTCTTTATCATGCTAGGATTAGCAGGAAAAAGCAAAAAATTTCAGAATTGCACCTTGCAATGCGGAGATATTACTGTTTGTGCATTTACAATATTCATTGATTTTTGCCATTGAAAAACATGTTTTTCATATACCAGAAATGTTTGAAGCTACTGACTGAATGAAAGGAGCTGGCATCTCACTCTCTTTGAATCTTCTTTATCATGCTAGGATTAACAGGAAAAAGCAAAAAATTTCAGAATTGCACCTTGCAATGTGGAGATATTACTGTTTGTGCATTTACAATATTCATTGATTTTTGCCATTGAAAAACGTTTTTCATATACCAGAAATGTTTGAAGCTACTGACTGAATGAAAGGAGCTGGCATCTCACTCTCTTTGAATCTTCTTTATCATGCTAGGATTAACAGGAAAAAGCTAAAAATTTCAGAATTGCACCGTGCAATGTGGAGATATTACTGTTTGTGCATTTACAATATTCATTGATTTTTGCCATTGAAAAACATGTTTTTCATATACCAGAAATGTTTGAAGCTACTGACTGAATGAAAGGAGCTGGCATCTCACTCTCTTTGAATCTTCTTTATCATGCTAGGATTAGCAGGAAAAAGCAAAAAATTTCAGAATTGCACTTTGCAATGTGGAGATATTACTGTTTGTGCATTTACAATATTCATTGATTTTTGCCATTGAAAAACATGTTTTTCATATACCAGAAATGTTTGAAGCTACTGACTGAATGAAAGGAGCTGGCATCTCACTCTCTTTGAATCTTCTTTATCATGCTAGGATTAACAGGAAAAAGCTAAAAATTTCAGAATTGCACCGTGCAATGTGGAGATATTACTGTTTGTGCATTTACAATATTCATTGATTTTTGCCATTGAAAAACGTTTTTCATATACCAGAAATGTTTGAAGCTACTGACTGAATAAAAGGAGCTGGCATCTCACTCTCTTTGAATCTTCTTTATCATGCTAGGATTAGCAGGAAAAAGCAAAAAATTTCAGAATTGCACCTTGCAATGTGGAGATATTACTGTTTGTGCATTTACAATATTCATTGATTTTTGCCATTGAAAAACATGTTTTTCATATACCAGAAATGTTTGAAGCTACTGACTGAATGAAAGGAGCTGGCATCTCACTCTCTTTGAATCTTCTTTATCATGCTAGGATTAACAGGAAAAAGCAAAAAATTTCAGAATTGCACCTTGCAATGTGGAGATATTACTGTTTGTGCATTTACAATATTCATTGATTTTTGCCATTGAAAAACATGTTTTTCATATACCAGAAATGTTTGAAGCTACTGACTGAATGAAAGGAGCTGGCATCTCACTCTCTTTGAATCTTCTTTATCATGCTAGGATTAACAGGAAAAAGCTAAAAATTTCAGAATTGCACCGTGCAATGTGGAGATATTACTGTTTGTGCATTTACAATATTCATTGATTTTTGCCATTGAAAAACATGTTTTTCATATACCAGAAATGTTTGAAGCTACTGACTGAATGAAAGGAGCTGGCATCTCACTCTCTTTGAATCTTCTTTATCATGCTAGGATTAACAGGAAAAAGCTAAAAATTTCAGAATTGCACCGTGCAATGTGGAGATATTACTGTTTGTGCATTTACAATATTCATTGATTTTT
The DNA here is from genome assembly GCF_046119375.1 of Phyllobates terribilis. Taxonomy (NCBI): domain Eukaryota; kingdom Metazoa; phylum Chordata; class Amphibia; order Anura; family Dendrobatidae; genus Phyllobates; species Phyllobates terribilis. The sequence goes on from NW_027364398.1 coordinate 198,194, forward strand.
GCCATTGAAAAACATGTTTTTCATATACCAGAAATGTTTGAAGCTACTGACTGAATGAAAGGAGCTGGCATCTCACTCTCTTTGAATCTTCTTTATCATGCTAGGATTAGCAGGAAAAAGCAAAAAATTTCAGAATTGCACTTTGCAATGTGGAGATATTACTGTTTGTGCATTTACAATATTCATTGATTTTTGCCATTGAAAAACATGTTTTTCATATACCAGAAATGTTTGAAGCTACTGACTGAATGAAAGGAGCTGGCATCTCACTCTCTTTGAATCTTCTTTATCATGCTAGGATTAACAGGAAAAAGCTAAAAATTTCAGAATTGCACCGTGCAATGTGGAGATATTACTGTTTGTGCATTTACAATATTCATTGATTTTTGCCATTGAAAAACATGTTTTTCATATACCAGAAATGTTTGAAGCTACTGACTGAATGAAAGGAGCTGGCATCTCACTCTCTTTGAATCTTCTTTATCATGCTAGGATTAGCAGGAAAAAGCAAAAAATTTCAGAATTGCACTTTGCAATGTGGAGATATTACTGTTTGTGCATTTACAATATTCATTGATTTTTGCCATTGAAAAACATGTTTTTCATATACCAGAAATGTTTGAAGCTACTGACTGAATGAAAGGAGCTGGCATCTCACTCTCTTTGAATCTTCTTTATCATGCTAGGATTAACAGGAAAAAGCTAAAAATTTCAGAATTGCACCGTGCAATGTGGAGATATTACTGTTTGTGCATTTACAATATTCATTGATTTTTGCCATTGAAAAACGTTTTTCATATACCAGAAATGTTTGAAGCTACTGACTGAATAAAAGGAGCTGGCATCTCACTCTCTTTGAATCTTCTTTATCATGCTAGGATTAGCAGGAAAAAGCAAAAAATTTCAGAATTGCACCTTGCAATGTGGAGATATTACTGTTTGTGCATTTACAATATTCATTGATTTTTGCCATTGAAAAACATGTTTTTCATATACCAGAAATGTTTGAAGCTACTGACTGAATGAAAGGAGCTGGCATCTCACTCTCTTTGAATCTTCTTTATCATGCTAGGATTAACAGGAAAAAGCAAAAAATTTCAGAATTGCACCTTGCAATGTGGAGATATTACTGTTTGTTCATTTACAATATTCATTGATTTTTGCCATTGAAAAACATGTTTTTCATATACCAGAAATGTTTGAAGCTACTGACTGAATGAAAGGAGCTGGCATCTCACTCTCTTTGAATCTTCTTTATCATGCTAGGATTAACAGGAAAAAGCTAAAAATTTCAGAATTGCACCGTGCAATGTGGAGATATTACTGTTTGTGCATTTACAATATTCATTGATTTTTGCCATTGAAAAACATGTTTTTCATATACCAGAAATGTTTGAAGCTACTGACTGAATGAAAGGAGCTGGCATCTCACTCTCTTTGAATCTTCTTTATCATGCTAGGATTAACAGGAAAAAGCTAAAAATTTCAGAATTGCACCGTGCAATGTGGAGATATTACTGTTTGTGCATTTGCAATATTCATTGATTTTTGCCATTGAAAAACATGTTTTTCATATACCAGAAATGTTTGAAGCTACTGACTGAATGAAAGGAGCTGGCATCTCACTCTCTTTGAATCTTCTTTATCATGCTAGGATTAGCAGGAAAAAGCTAAAAATTTCAGAATTGCACCGTGCAATGTGGAGAAATTACTGTTTGTGCATTTACAATATTCATTGATTTTTGCCATTGAAAAACATGTTTTTCATATACCAGAAATGTTTGAAGCTACTGACTGAATGAAAGGAGCTGGCATCTCACTCTCTTTGAATCTTCTTTATCATGCTAGGATTAGCAGGAAAAAGCAAAAAATTTCAGAATTGCACCTTGCAATGCGGAGATATTACTGTTTGTGCATTTACAATATTCATTGATTTTTGCCATTGAAAAACATGTTTTTCATATACCAGAAATGTTTGAAGCTACTGACTGAATGAAAGGAGCTGGCATCTCACTCTCTTTGAATCTTCTTTATCATGCTAGGATTAGCAGGAAAAAGCAAAAAATTTCAGAATTGCACTTTGCAATGTGGAGATATTACTGTTTGTGCATTTACAATATTCATTGATTTTTGCCATTGAAAAACGTTTTTCATATACCAGAAATGTTTGAAGCTACTGACTGAATGAAAGGAGCTGGCATCTCACTCTCTTTGAATCTTCTTTATCATGCTAGGATTAACAGGAAAAAGCTAAAAATTTCAGAATTGCACCGTGCAATGTGGAGATATTACTGTTTGTGCATTTACAATATTCATTGATTTTTGCCATTGAAAAACATGTTTTTCATATACCAGAAATGTTTGAAGCTACTGACTGAATGAAAGGAGCTGGCATCTCACTCTCTTTGAATCTTCTTTATCATGCTAGGATTAGCAGGAAAAAGCAAAAAATTTCAGAATTGCACTTTGCAATGTGGAGATATTACTGTTTGTGCATTTACAATATTCATTGATTTTTGCCATTGAAAAACATGTTTTTCATATACCAGAAATGTTTGAAGCTACTGACTGAATGAAAGGAGCTGGCATCTCACTCTCTTTGAATCTTCTTTATCATGCTAGGATTAACAGGAAAAAGCTAAAAATTTCAGAATTGCACCGTGCAATGTGGAGATATTACTGTTTGTGCATTTACAATATTCATTGATTTTTGCCATTGAAAAACGTTTTTCATATACCAGAAATGTTTGAAGCTACTGACTGAATAAAAGGAGCTGGCATCTCACTCTCTTTGAATCTTCTTTATCATGCTAGGATTAGCAGGAAAAAGCAAAAAATTTCAGAATTGCACCTTGCAATGTGGAGATATTACTGTTTGTGCATTTACAATATTCATTGATTTTTGCCATTGAAAAACATGTTTTTCATATACCAGAAATGTTTGAAGCTACTGACTGAATGAAAGGAGCTGGCATCTCACTCTCTTTGAATCTTCTTTATCATGCTAGGATTAACAGGAAAAAGCAAAAAATTTCAGAATTGCACCTTGCAATGTGGAGATATTACTGTTTGTGCATTTACAATATTCATTGATTTTTGCCATTGAAAAACATGTTTTTCATATACCAGAAATGTTTGAAGCTACTGACTGAATGAAAGGAGCTGGCATCTCACTCTCTTTGAATCTTCTTTATCATGCTAGGATTAACAGGAAAAAGCTAAAAATTTCAGAATTGCACCGTGCAATGTGGAGATATTACTGTTTGTGCATTTACAATATTCATTGATTTTTGCCATTGAAAAACATGTTTTTCATATACCAGAAATGTTTGAAGCTACTGACTGAATGAAAGGAGCTGGCATCTCACTCTCTTTGAATCTTCTTTATCATGCTAGGATTAACAGGAAAAAGCTAAAAATTTCAGAATTGCACCGTGCAATGTGGAGATATTACTGTTTGTGCATTTACAATATTCATTGATTTTTGCCATTGAAAAACATGTTTTTCATATACCAGAAATGTTTGAAGCTACTGACTGAATGAAAGGAGCTGGCATCTCACTCTCTTTGAATCTTCTTTATCATGCTAGGATTAGCAGGAAAAAGCTAAAAATTTCAGAATTGCACCGTGCAATGTGGAGATATTACTGTTTGTGCATTTACAATATTCATTGATTTTTGCCATTGAAAAACATGTTTTTCATATACCAGAAATGTTTGAAGCTACTGACTGAATGAAAGGAGCTGGCATCTCACTCTCTTTGAATCTTCTTTATCATGCTAGGATTAGCAGGAAAAAGCAAAAAATTTCAGAATTGCACCTTGCAATGCGGAGATATTACTGTTTGTGCATTTACAATATTCATTGATTTTTGCCATTGAAAAACATGTTTTTCATATACCAGAAATGTTTGAAGCTACTGATTGAATGAAAGGAGCTGGCATCTCACTCTCTTTGAATCTTCTTTATCATGCTAGGATTAACAGGAAAAAGCAAAAAATTTCAGAATTGCACCTTGCAATGTGGAGATATTACTGTTTGTGCATTTACAATATTCATTGATTTTTGCCATTGAAAAACATGTTTTTCATATACCAGAAATGTTTGAAGCTACTGACTGAATGAAAGGAGCTGGCATCTCACTCTCTTTGAATCTTCTTTATCATGCTAGGATTAACAGGAAAAAGCTACAAATTTCAGAATTGCACCGTGCAATGTGGAGATATTACTGTTTGTGCATTTACAATATTCATTGATTTTTGCCATTGAAAAACATGGTTTTCATATACCAGAAATGTTTGAAGCTACTGACTGAATGAAAGGAGCTGGCATCTCACTCTCTTTGAATCTTCTTTATCATGCTAGGATTAGCAGGAAAAAGCAAAAAATTTCAGAATTGCACCTTGCAATGTGGAGATATAACTGTTTGTGCATTTACAATATTCATTGATTTTTGCCATTGAAAAACATGTTTTTCATATACCAGAAATGTTTGAAGCTACTGACTGAATGAAAGGAGCTGGCATCTCACTCTCTTTGAATCTTCTTTATCATGCTAGGATTAACAGGAAAAAGCTAAAAATTTCAGAATTGCACCGTGCAATGTGGAGATATTACTGTTTGTGCATTTACAATATTCATTGATTTTTGCCATTGAAAAACATGTTTTTCATATACCAGAAATGTTTGAAGCTACTGACTGAATGAAAGGAGCTGGCATCTCACTCTCTTTGAATCTTCTTTATCATGCTAGGATTAACAGGAAAAAGCAAAAAATTTCAGAATTGCACCTTGCAATGTGGAGATATTACTGTTTGTGCATTTACAATATTCATTGATTTTTGCCATTGAAAAACATGTTTTTCATATACCAGAAATGTTTGAAGCTACTGACAATGAAAGGAGCTGGCATCTCACTCTCTTTGAATCTTCTTTATCATGCTAGGATTAACAGGAAAAAGCTAAAAATTTCAGAATTGCACCGTGCAATGTGGAGATATTACTGTTTGTGCATTTACAATATTCATTGATTTTTGCCATTGAAAAACATGTTTTTCATATACCAGAAATGTTTGAAGCTACTGACTGAATGAAAGGAGCTGGCATCTCACTCTCTTTGAATCTTCTTTATCATGCTAGGATTAGCAGGAAAAAGCAAAAAATTTCAGAATTGCACCTTGCAATGCGGAGATATTACTGTTTGTGCATTTACAATATTCATTGATTTTTGCCATTGAAAAACATGTTTTTCATATACCAGAAATGTTTGAAGCTACTGACTGAATGAAAGGAGCTGGCATCTCACTCTCTTTGAATCTTCTTTATCATGCTAGGATTAACAGGAAAAAGCAAAAAATTTCAGAATTGCACCTTGCAATGTGGAGATATTACTGTTTGTGCATTTACAATATTCATTGATTTTTGCCATTGAAAAACGTTTTTCATATACCAGAAATGTTTGAAGCTACTGACTGAATGAAAGGAGCTGGCATCTCACTCTCTTTGAATCTTCTTTATCATGCTAGGATTAACAGGAAAAAGCTAAAAATTTCAGAATTGCACCGTGCAATGTGGAGATATTACTGTTTGTGCATTTACAATATTCATTGATTTTTGCCATTGAAAAACGTTTTTCATATACCAGAAATGTTTGAAGCTAATGACTGAATGAAAGGAGCTGGCATCTCACTCTCTTTGAATCTTCTTTATCATGCTAGGATTAGCAGGAAAAAGCAAAAAATTTCAGAATTGCACCTTGCAATGTGGAGATATTACTGTTTGTGCATTTACAATATTCATTGATTTTTGCCATTGAAAAACATGTTTTTCATATACCAGAAATGTTTGAAGCTACTGACTGAATGAAAGGAGCTGGCATCTCACTCTCTTTGAATCTTCTTTATCATGCTAGGATTAACAGGAAAAAGCTAAAAATTTCAGAATTGCACCGTGCAATGTGGAGATATTACTGTTTGTGCATTTACAATATTCATTGATTTTTGCCATTGAAAAACATGTTTTTCATATACCAGAAATGTTTGAAGCTACTGACTGAATGAAAGGAGCTGGCATCTCACTCTCTTTGAATCTTCTTTATCATGCTAGGATTAACAGGAAAAAGCTAAAAATTTCAGAATTGCACCGTGCAATGTGGAGATATTACTGTTTGTGCATTTACAATATTCATTGATTTTTGCCATTGAAAAACATGTTTTTCATATACCAGAAATGTTTGAAGCTACTGACTGAATGAAAGGAGCTGGCATCTCACTCTCTTTGAATCTTCTTTATCATGCTAGGATTAGCAGGAAAAAGCAAAAAATTTCAGAATTGCACCTTGCAATGTGGAGATATTACTGTTTGTGCATTTACAATATTCATTGATTTTTGCCATTGAAAAACATGTTTTTCATATACCAGAAATGTTTGAAGCTACTGACTGAATGAAAGGAGCTGGCATCTCACTCTCTTTGAATCTTCTTTATCATGCTAGGATTAACAGGAAAAAGCTAAAAATTTCAGAATTGCACCGTGCAATGTGGAGATATTACTGTTTGTGCATTTACAATATTCATTGATTTTTGCCATTGAAAAACATGTTTTTCATATACCAGAAATGTTTGAAGCTACTGACTGAATGAAAGGAGCTGGCATCTCACTCTCTTTGAATCTTCTTTATCATGCTAGGATTAGCAGGAAAAAGCAAAAAATTTCAGAATTGCACCTTGCAATGCGGAGATATTACTGTTTGTGCATTTACAATATTCATTGATTTTTGCCATTGAAAAACGTTTTTCATATACCAGAAATGTTTGAAGCTACTGACTGAATGAAAGGAGCTGGCATCTCACTCTCTTTGAATCTTCTTTATCATGCTAGGATTAACAGGAAAAAGCAAAAAATTTCAGAATTGCACCTTGCAATGTGGAGATATTACTGTTTGTGCATTTACAATATTCATTGATTTTTGCCATTGAAAAACGTTTTTCATATACCAGAAATGTTTGAAGCTACTGACTGAATGAAAGGAGCTGGCATCTCACTCTCTTTGAATCTTCTTTATCATGCTAGGATTAACAGGAAAAAGCTAAAAATTTCAGAATTGCACCGTGCAATGTGGAGATATTACTGTTTGTGCATTTACAATATTCATTGATTTTTGCCATTGAAAAACGTTTTTCATATACCAGAAATGTTTGAAGCTAATGACTGAATGAAAGGAGCTGGCATCTCACTCTCTTTGAATCTTCTTTATCATGCTAGGATTAGCAGGAAAAAGCAAAAAATTTCAGAATTGCACCTTGCAATGTGGAGATATTACTGTTTGTGCATTTACAATATTCATTGATTTTTGCCATTGAAAAACATGTTTTTCATATACCAGAAATGTTTGAAGCTACTGACTGAATGAAAGGAGCTGGCATCTCACTCTCTTTGAATCTTCTTTATCATGCTAGGATTAACAGGAAAAAGCTAAAAATTTCAGAATTGCACCGTGCAATGTGGAGATATTACTGTTTGTGCATTTACAATATTCATTGATTTTTGCCATTGAAAAACATGTTTTTCATATACCAGAAATGTTTGAAGCTACTGACTGAATGAAAGGAGCTGGCATCTCACTCTCTTTGAATCTTCTTTATCATGCTAGGATTAACAGGAAAAAGCTAAAAATTTCAGAATTGCACCGTGCAATGTGGAGATATTACTGTTTGTGCATTTACAATATTCATTGATTTTTGCCATTGAAAAACATGTTTTTCATATACCAGAAATGTTTGAAGCTACTGACTGAATGAAAGGAGCTGGCATCTCACTCTCTTTGAATCTTCTTTATCATGCTAGGATTAGCAGGAAAAAGCAAAAAATTTCAGAATTGCACCTTGCAATGTGGAGATATTACTGTTTGTGCATTTACAATATTCATTGATTTTTGCCATTGAAAAACATGTTTTTCATATACCAGAAATGTTTGAAGCTACTGACTGAATGAAAGGAGCTGGCATCTCACTCTCTTTGAATCTTCTTTATCATGCTAGGATTAACAGGAAAAAGCTAAAAATTTCAGAATTGCACCGTGCAATGTGGAGATATTACTGTTTGTGCATTTACAATATTCATTGATTTTTGCCATTGAAAAACATGTTTTTCATATACCAGAAATGTTTGAAGCTACTGACTGAATGAAAGGAGCTGGCATCTCACTCTCTTTGAATCTTCTTTATCATGCTAGGATTAGCAGGAAAAAGCAAAAAATTTCAGAATTGCACCTTGCAATGCGGAGATATTACTGTTTGTGCATTTACAATATTCATTGATTTTTGCCATTGAAAAACGTTTTTCATATACCAGAAATGTTTGAAGCTACTGACTGAATGAAAGGAGCTGGCATCTCACTCTCTTTGAATCTTCTTTATCATGCTAGGATTAACAGGAAAAAGCAAAAAATTTCAGAATTGCACCTTGCAATGTGGAGATATTACTGTTTGTGCATTTACAATATTCATTGATTTTTGCCATTGAAAAACGTTTTTCATATACCAGAAATGTTTGAAGCTACTGACTGAATGAAAGGAGCTGGCATCTCACTCTCTTTGAATCTTCTTTATCATGCTAGGATTAGCAGGAAAAAGCAAAAAATTTCAGAATTGCACCTTGCAATGTGGAGATATTACTGTTTGTGCATTTACAATATTCATTGATTTTTGCCATTGAAAAACATGTTTTTCATATACCAGAAATGTTTGAAGCTACTGACTGAATGAAAGGAGCTGGCATCTCACTCTCTTTGTTTTACCATATTTTTTTATTTTTAATAAACAATTTAACAGGGGAATAACAAACGTAGCATAAAAGTAGTGACAAAAGAATATTCATAATAAGGGATAAATTCTGAGGGAAGGGAAAGGGAAAGGGAACAAACGGGAATGGATAATCAGGAAAGATGGGAGAAATTTGTTCGTCAAATAGTATATACGATAATACAGAAATTTGAACACTTTAAACACACATTACTATCATTAGCAAAAGTTAAACATATTAATGAGCTAAACACGACACACATTAAGATGTTCCAGCGTTATGAGAGGGTTGAGGGAATTTAGTGAGCCAAATATCCCACTTCCTAGAGAATTTAAGTAAATTATTGTTGATAAGGGCAAATCTGAGTTCAAATATTCTATGGAGATTCATCTTATCAACTAAGTCCTCCAAAGTGGGGACATGTGACTTTCTCCAATAAAAAGCCAATGCGTTCTTACACACTGAAAATAAGTGAATCACCAAAGATCTTTCAAACGACTTATATAGTTCGAGATCCAAGGATAGTAAAGCCATTTGAGGGGTCAATACTACAGGTCTGCCTAAAAGGTCATCTACCAAAGAAGAGATCTGAGCCCATAGATTCCGGATTTTAGGGCAGCTCCAAAAGAGATGTAAAAGATCTCCCCTAAGGCCGCACTCCCTCCAACAAAGGGGAGAGTTGCTGGGCTTTATATGGTGAAGCCTGATTGGAGTGTAATACCATCTGGTTAGAATTTTGAAGTAAGCCTCTTGTAAGGGCATAGATATATTAGAGGCTTGAGAAAAAAGAACAGCACTCTCCCATTGATCGGATTGGAAATTGAGTTTTAGATCTTTTTCCCAGCGTATCATGTAGAGGTGTTTTTGGAAGGAAAGATCATTATTGAAGCTGTTATATATGTGTCTCAGGCTCCAAAAAATTTTGTGGGATGGGTTGCTTAACAGGTTCACCGAGGTTTCAGAAACAATAAGTTTACCAGAAGTAAATTCCAGAATAATGCTCTTTAAATGAGAGTATAAAAAGAAATCAGAAGAAGGTAAGTTGAATCTTTTTTTAAGAATTTGAAAAGGAATAAAGGCAGAAGCTTCATAGAAGTCTCCAATTTTCCTTAACCCTTTATTGTCCCACTGATCTGGAATGGAAGAGTTATACAGATCAGCAACAAAACCAATTGGAAAATTTTTGACAAAAGAAAACTTATCCATATCAGAATCTCTTAAGGGGCTCTTTTTCTTTCTTTTGGCGATTTTTTTCCAGGCGTCAATAATCGCCTGGAAAATAGGATGGGAAGAATCATGAGTGCACTGTTTAAAGAGATGCCTAAGTAACAGTTCACGTGGAGAAGAGCCATTATTTAAGAAGGTCTCCAGAGTCATCCAAGCCGGGGGACTGTCAGAATTAAACCAAGTACTGCTCTGTTTGATGAGGTTTGCCAAATAGTAAGCGGAAATATTAGGGTGACTCAGACCTCCGTTACATTTATTCTTGTACAATATATCTGCAGATATCCTCGCACGTTTATTACCCCAGACATAAGAATTGATCTGATTTTGAATTTTTTGAATAAAGATGTGAGAAATAGTTAAAGGTAAGTTGCGGAAAAAATATAAGATTTTAGGTAGAACAAACATCTTAATAGAGAGGACTCTACCCCACCATGACAAATCTCTCTTCAAAAAATCCATCAAATCTCCGCGGACGATGTCCTCAATCAGAACCAGGTTGTCAGAAATTGTTGAGTTAATAGTTTTACCAATACTGATCCCCAAATAAGTCAGATTGCGTTTAGCCAAACCGAAGGAAAATCTCGAGTGTAAAACCTCTCTCGTCTGGCGATCCAGATTAATGTTTAAAAGTTTAGACTTCTCATTATTGATCTTAAAATAAGAAATCTGAGAGAATAGTTCTAGAACCTTCGAAACTTCCGCAACCGAATTTACTGGGTCCAGCAAGGAAAGCATAACATCATCTGCAAAGAGGCCAATTTTAAATTCTCGAGATGGGGTAGAAATCCCCCTAATGTCAGTGTTTTCTCTAATCCTCTGTGCCAAAGGCTCCATAGCCAAGACAAAGAGAAGGGGGGAAAGTGGGCAACCCTGTCTGGTACCATTTGTTATAGGGATTGGGTTTGAGAGATAATTGTTAACATAAATTTTTGCTTGGGGGTTAGAATAGAGGGCCATAATTGAAGAGAGAAATTTGTTGTCAAAACCGAATTTAATAAGGGTGAGTTTAAGGTATAGCCAATTTAACCTGTCGAACGCTTTTTCAGCGTCTAAAGCAAGCAGTGAAGTTGGGAGTTTCGCCGTATTTATCACCTTAATAATATTCAGAAGTCTTCTAGAGCCATCAGTTGCTTGCATCTCACTCTCTTTGAATCTTCTTTATCATGCTAGGATTAACAGGAAAAAGCAAAAAATTTCAGAATTGCACCTTGCAATGTGGAGATATTACTGTTTGTGCATTTACAATATTCATTGATTTTTGCCATTGAAAAACGTTTTTCATATACCAGAAATGTTTGAAGCTACTGACTGAATGAAAGGAGCTGGCATCTCACTCTCTTTGAATCTTCTTTATCATGCTAGGATTAGCAGGAAAAAGCAAAAAATTTCAGAATTGCACCTTGCAATGTGGAGATATTACTGTTTGTGCATTTACAATATTCATTGATTTTTGCCATTGAAAAACATGTTTTTCATATACCAGAAATGTTTGAAGCTACTGACTGAATGAAAGGAGCTGGCATCTCACTCTCTTTGAATCTTCTTTATCATGCTAGGATTAACAGGAAAAAGCAAAAAATTTCAGAATTGCACCTTGCAATGTGGAGATATTACTGTTTGTGCATTTACAATATTCATTGATTTTTGCCATTGAAAAACATGTTTTTCATATACCAGAAATGTTTGAAGCTACTGACTGAATGAAAGGAGCTGGCATCTCACTCTCTTTGAATCTTCTTTATCATGCTAGGATTAGCAGGAAAAAGCAAAAAATTTCAGAATTGCACCTTGCAATGTGGAGATATTACTGTTTGTGCATTTACAATATTCATTGATTTTTGCCATTGAAAAACATGTTTTTCATATACCAGAAATGTTTGAAGCTACTGACTGAATGAAAGGAGCTGGCATCTCACTCTCTTTGAATCTTCTTTATCATGCTAGGATTAACAGGAAAAAGCTAAAAATTTCAGAATTGCACCGTGCAATGTGGAGATATTACTGTTTGTGCATTTACAATATTCATTGATTTTTGCCATTGAAAAACATGTTTTTCATATACCAGAAATGTTTGAAGCTACTGACTGAATGAAAGGAGCTGGCATCTCACTCTCTTTGAATCTTCTTTATCATGCTAGGATTAGCAGGAAAAAGCAAAAAATTTCAGAATTGCACCTTGCAATGCGGAGATATTACTGTTTGTGCATTTACAATATTCATTGATTTTTGCCATTGAAAAACATGTTTTTCATATACCAGAAATGTTTGAAGCTACTGACTGAATGAAAGGAGCTGGCATCTCACTCTCTTTGAATCTTCTTTATCATGCTAGGATTAACAGGAAAAAGCAAAAAATTTCAGAATTGCACCTTGCAATGTGGAGATATTACTGTTTGTGCATTTACAATATTCATTGATTTTTGCCATTGAAAAACGTTTTTCATATACCAGAAATGTTTGAAGCTACTGACTGAATGAAAGGAGCTGGCATCTCACTCTCTTTGAATCTTCTTTATCATGCTAGGATTAACAGGAAAAAGCTAAAAATTTCAGAATTGCACCGTGCAATGTGGAGATATTACTGTTTGTGCATTTACAATATTCATTGATTTTTGCCATTGAAAAACATGTTTTTCATATACCAGAAATGTTTGAAGCTACTGACTGAATGAAAGGAGCTGGCATCTCACTCTCTTTGAATCTTCTTTATCATGCTAGGATTAGCAGGAAAAAGCAAAAAATTTCAGAATTGCACCTTGCAATGTGGAGATATTACTGTTTGTGCATTTACAATATTCATTGATTTTTGCCATTGAAAAACATGTTTTTCATATACCAGAAATGTTTGAAGCTACTGACTGAATGAAAGGAGCTGGCATCTCACTCTCTTTGTTTTACCATATTTTTTTATTTTTAATAAACAATTTAACAGGGGAATAACAAACGTAGCATAAAAGTAGTGACAAAAGAATATTCATAATAAGGGATAAATTCTGAGGGAAGGGAAAGGGAAAGGGAACAAACGGGAATGGATAATCAGGAAAGATGGGAGAAATTTGTTCGTCAAATAGTATATACGATAATACAGAAATTTGAACACTTTAAACACACATTACTATCATTAGCAAAAGTTAAACATATTAATGAGCTAAACACGACACACATTAAGATGTTCCAGCGTTATGAGAGGGTTGAGGGAATTTAGTGAGCCAAATATCCCACTTCCTAGAGAATTTAAGTAAATTATTGTTGATAAGGGCAAATCTGAGTTCAAATATTCTATGGAGATTCATCTTATCAACTAAGTCCTCCAAAGTGGGGACATGTGACTTTCTCCAATAAAAAGCCAATGCGTTCTTACACACTGAAAATAAGTGAATCACCAAAGATCTTTCAAACGACTTATATAGTTCGAGATCCAAGGATAGTAAAGCCATTTGAGGGGTCAATACTACAGGTCTGCCTAAAAGGTCATCTACCAAAGAAGAGATCTGAGCCCATAGATTCCGGATTTTAGGGCAGCTCCAAAAGAGATGTAAAAGATCTCCCCTAAGGCCGCACTCCCTCCAACAAAGGGGAGAGTTGCTGGGCTTTATATGGTGAAGCCTGATTGGAGTGTAATACCATCTGGTTAGAATTTTGAAGTAAGCCTCTTGTAAGGGCATAGATATATTAGAGGCTTGAGAAAAAAGAACAGCACTCTCCCATTGATCGGATTGGAAATTGAGTTTTAGATCTTTTTCCCAGCGTATCATGTAGAGGTGTTTTTGGAAGGAAAGATCATTATTGAAGCTGTTATATATGTGTCTCAGGCTCCAAAAAATTTTGTGGGATGGGTTGCTTAACAGGTTCACCGAGGTTTCAGAAACAATAAGTTTACCAGAAGTAAATTCCAGAATAATGCTCTTTAAATGAGAGTATAAAAAGAAATCAGAAGAAGGTAAGTTGAATCTTTTTTTAAGAATTTGAAAAGGAATAAAGGCAGAAGCTTCATAGAAGTCTCCAATTTTCCTTAACCCTTTATTGTCCCACTGATCTGGAATGGAAGAGTTATACAGATCAGCAACAAAACCAATTGGAAAATTTTTGACAAAAGAAAACTTATCCATATCAGAATCTCTTAAGGGGCTCTTTTTCTTTCTTTTGGCGATTTTTTTCCAGGCGTCAATAATCGCCTGGAAAATAGGATGGGAAGAATCATGAGTGCACTGTTTAAAGAGATGCCTAAGTAACAGTTCACGTGGAGAAGAGCCATTATTTAAGAAGGTCTCCAGAGTCATCCAAGCCGGGGGACTGTCAGAATTAAACCAAGTACTGCTCTGTTTGATGAGGTTTGCCAAATAGTAAGCGGAAATATTAGGGTGACTCAGACCTCCGTTACATTTATTCTTGTACAATATATCTGCAGATATCCTCGCACGTTTATTACCCCAGACATAAGAATTGATCTGATTTTGAATTTTTTGAATAAAGATGTGAGAAATAGTTAAAGGTAAGTTGCGGAAAAAATATAAGATTTTAGGTAGAACAAACATCTTAATAGAGAGGACTCTACCCCACCATGACAAATCTCTCTTCAAAAAATCCATCAAATCTCCGCGGACGATGTCCTCAATCAGAACCAGGTTGTCAGAAATTGTTGAGTTAATAGTTTTACCAATACTGATCCCCAAATAAGTCAGATTGCGTTTAGCCAAACCGAAGGAAAATCTCGAGTGTAAAACCTCTCTCGTCTGGCGATCCAGATTAATGTTTAAAAGTTTAGACTTCTCATTATTGATCTTAAAATAAGAAATCTGAGAGAATAGTTCTAGAACCTTCGAAACTTCCGCAACCGAATTTACTGGGTCCAGCAAGGAAAGCATAACATCATCTGCAAAGAGGCCAATTTTAAATTCTCGAGATGGGGTAGAAATCCCCCTAATGTCAGTGTTTTCTCTAATCCTCTGTGCCAAAGGCTCCATAGCCAAGACAAAGAGAAGGGGGGAAAGTGGGCAACCCTGTCTGGTACCATTTGTTATAGGGATTGGGTTTGAGAGATAATTGTTAACATAAATTTTTGCTTGGGGGTTAGAATAGAGGGCCATAATTGAAGAGAGAAATTTGTTGTCAAAACCGAATTTAATAAGGGTGAGTTTAAGGTATAGCCAATTTAACCTGTCGAACGCTTTTTCAGCGTCTAAAGCAAGCAGTGAAGTTGGGAGTTTCGCCGTATTTATCACCTTAATAATATTCAGAAGTCTTCTAGAGCCATCAGTTGCTTGCATCTCACTCTCTTTGAATCTTCTTTATCATGCTAGGATTAACAGGAAAAAGCAAAAAATTTCAGAATTGCACCTTGCAATGTGGAGATATTACTGTTTGTGCATTTACAATATTCATTGATTTTTGCCATTGAAAAACGTTTTTCATATACCAGAAATGTTTGAAGCTACTGACTGAATGAAAGGAGCTGGCATCTCACTCTCTTTGAATCTTCTTTATCATGCTAGGATTAGCAGGAAAAAGCAAAAAATTTCAGAATTGCACCTTGCAATGTGGAGATATTACTGTTTGTGCATTTACAATATTCATTGATTTTTGCCATTGAAAAACATGTTTTTCATATACCAGAAATGTTTGAAGCTACTGACTGAATGAAAGGAGCTGGCATCTCACTCTCTTTGAATCTTCTTTATCATGCTAGGATTAACAGGAAAAAGCAAAAAATTTCAGAATTGCACCTTGCAATGTGGAGATATTACTGTTTGTGCATTTACAATATTCATTGATTTTTGCCATTGAAAAACATGTTTTTCATATACCAGAAATGTTTGAAGCTACTGACTGAATGAAAGGAGCTGGCATCTCACTCTCTTTGAATCTTCTTTATCATGCTAGGATTAGCAGGAAAAAGCAAAAAATTTCAGAATTGCACCTTGCAATGTGGAGATATTACTGTTTGTGCATTTACAATATTCATTGATTTTTGCCATTGAAAAACATGTTTTTCATATACCAGAAATGTTTGAAGCTACTGACTGAATGAAAGGAGCTGGCATCTCACTCTCTTTGAATCTTCTTTATCATGCTAGGATTAACAGGAAAAAGCTAAAAATTTCAGAATTGCACCGTGCAATGTGGAGATATTACTGTTTGTGCATTTACAATATTCATTGATTTTTGCCATTGAAAAACATGTTTTTCATATACCAGAAATGTTTGAAGCTACTGACTGAATGAAAGGAGCTGGCATCTCACTCTCTTTGAATCTTCTTTATCATGCTAGGATTAGCAGGAAAAAGCAAAAAATTTCAGAATTGCACCTTGCAATGCGGAGATATTACTGTTTGTGCATTTACAATATTCATTGATTTTTGCCATTGAAAAACATGTTTTTCATATACCAGAAATGTTTGAAGCTACTGACTGAATGAAAGGAGCTGGCATCTCACTCTCTTTGAATCTTCTTTATCATGCTAGGATTAACAGGAAAAAGCAAAAAATTTCAGAATTGCACCTTGCAATGTGGAGATATTACTGTTTGTGCATTTACAATATTCATTGATTTTTGCCATTGAAAAACGTTTTTCATATACCAGAAATGTTTGAAGCTACTGACTGAATGAAAGGAGCTGGCATCTCACTCTCTTTGAATCTTCTTTATCATGCTAGGATTAACAGGAAAAAGCTAAAAATTTCAGAATTGCACCGTGCAATGTGGAGATATTACTGTTTGTGCATTTACAATATTCATTGATTTTTGCCATTGAAAAACATGTTTTTCATATACCAGAAATGTTTGAAGCTACTGACTGAATGAAAGGAGCTGGCATCTCACTCTCTTTGAATCTTCTTTATCATGCTAGGATTAGCAGGAAAAAGCAAAAAATTTCAGAATTGCACTTTGCAATGTGGAGATATTACTGTTTGTGCATTTACAATATTCATTGATTTTTGCCATTGAAAAACATGTTTTTCATATACCAGAAATGTTTGAAGCTACTGACTGAATGAAAGGAGCTGGCATCTCACTCTCTTTGAATCTTCTTTATCATGCTAGGATTAACAGGAAAAAGCTAAAAATTTCAGAATTGCACTGTGCAATGTGGAGATATTACTGTTTGTGCATTTACAATATTCATTGATTTTTGCCATTGAAAAACGTTTTTCATATACCAGAAATGTTTGAAGCTACTGACTGAATAAAAGGAGCTGGCATCTCACTCTCTTTGAATCTTCTTTATCATGCTAGGATTAGCAGGAAAAAGCAAAAAATTTCAGAATTGCACCTTGCAATGTGGAGATATTACTGTTTGTGCATTTACAATATTCATTGATTTTTGCCATTGAAAAACATGTTTTTCATATACCAGAAATGTTTGAAGCTACTGACTGAATGAAAGGAGCTGGCATCTCACTCTCTTTGAATCTTCTTTATCATGCTAGGATTAACAGGAAAAAGCAAAAAATTTCAGAATTGCACCTTGCAATGTGGAGATATTACTGTTTGTGCATTTACAATATTCATTGATTTTTGCCATTGAAAAACATGTTTTTCATATACCAGAAATGTTTGAAGCTACTGACTGAATGAAAGGAGCTGGCATCTCACTCTCTTTGAATCTTCTTTATCATGCTAGGATTAACAGGAAAAAGCAAAAAATTTCAGAATTGCACCGTGCAATGTGGAGATATTACTGTTTGTGCATTTACAATATTCATTGATTTTTGCCATTGAAAAACATGTTTTTCATATACCAGAAATGTTTGAAGCTACTGACTGAATGAAAGGAGCTGGCATCTCACTCTATTTGAATCTTCTTTATCATGCTAGGATTAACAGGAAAAAGCTAAAAATTTCAGAATTGCACCGTGCAATGTGGAGATATTACTGTTTGTGCATTTACAATATTCATTGATTTTTGCCATTGAAAAACATGTTTTTCATATACCAGAAATGTTTGAAGCTACTGACTGAATGAAAGGAGCTGGCATCTCACTCTCTTTGAATCTTCTTTATCATGCTAGGATTAGCAGGAAAAAGCTAAAAATTTCAGAATTGCACCGTGCAATGTGGAGATATTACTGTTTGTGCATTTACAATATTCATTGATTTTTGCCATTGAAAAACATGTTTTTCATATACCAGAAATGTTTGAAGCTACTGACTGAATGAAAGGAGCTGGCTTCTCACTCTCTTTGAATCTTCTTTATCATGCTAGGATTAGCAGGAAAAAGCAAAAAATTTCAGAATTGCACCTTGCAATGCGGAGATATTACTGTTTGTGCATTTACAATATTCATTGATTTTTGCCATTGAAAAGCATGTTTTTCATATACCAGAAATGTTTGAAGCTACTGATTGAATGAAAGGAGCTGGCATCTCACTCTCTTTGAATCTTCTTTATCATGCTAGGATTAACAGGAAAAAGCAAAAAATTTCAGAATTGCACCTTGCAATGTGGAGATATTACTGTTTGTGCATTTACAATATTCATTGATTTTTGCCATTGAAAAACATGTTTTTCATATACCAGAAATGTTTGAAGCTACTGACTGAAAGGAGCTGGCATCTCACTCTCTTTGAATCTTCTTTATCATGCTAGGATTAACAGGAAAAAGCTACAAATTTCAGAATTGCACCGTGCAATGTGGAGATATTACTGTTTGTGCATTTACAATATTCATTGATTTTTGCCATTGAAAAACATGGTTTTCATATACCAGAAATGTTTGAAGCTACTGACTGAATGAAAGGAGCTGGCATCTGACTCTCTTTGAATCTTCTTTATCATGCTAGGATTAGCAGGAAAAAGCAAAAAATTTCAGAATTGCACCTTGCAATGTGGAGATATTACTGTTTGTGCATTTACAATATTCATTGATTTTTGCCATTGAAAAACATGTTTTTCATATACCAGAAATGTTTGAAGCTACTGACTGAATGAAAGGAGCTGGCATCTCACTCTCTTTGAATCTTCTTTATCATGCTAGGATTAACAGGAAAAAGCAAAAAATTTCAGAATTGCACCTTGCAATGTGGAGATATTACTGTTTGTGCATTTACAATATTCATTGATTTTTGCCATTGAAAAACATGTTTTTCATATACCAGAAATGTTTGAAGCTACTGACTGAATGAAAGGAGCTGGCATCTCACTCTCTTTGAATCTTCTTTATCATGCTAGGATTAACAGGAAAAAGCTAAAAATTTCAGAATTGCACCGTGCAATGTGGAGATATTACTGTTTGTGCATTTACAATATTCATTGATTTTTGCCATTGAAAAACATGTTTTTCATATACCAGAAATGTTTGAAGCTACTGACTGAATGAAAGGAGCTGGCATCTCACTCTCTTTGAATCTTCTTTATCATGCTAGGATTAGCAGGAAAAAGCAAAAAATTTCAGAATTGCACCTTGCAATGTGGAGATATTACTGTTTGTGCATTTACAATATTCATTGATTTTTGCCATTGAAAAACATGTTTTTCATATACCAGAAATGTTTGAAGCTACTGACTGAATGAAAGGAGCTGGCATCTCACTCTCTTTGAATCTTCTTTATCATGCTAGGATTAACAGGAAAAAGCTAAAAATTTCAGAATTGCACCGTGCAATGTGGAGATATTACTGTTTGTGCTTTTACAATATTCATTGATTTTTGCCATTGAAAAACATGTTTTTCATATACCAGAAATGTTTGAAGCTACTGACTGAATGAAAGGAGCTGGCATCTCACTCTCTTTGAATCTTCTTTATCATGCTAGGATTAGCAGGAAAAAGCAAAAAATTTCAGAATTGCACCTTGCAATGCGGAGATATTACTGTTTGTGCATTTACAATATTCATTGATTTTTGCCATTGAAAAACATGTTTTTCATATACCAGAAATGTTTGAAGCTACTGACTGAATGAAAGGAGCTGGCATCTCACTCTCTTTGAATCTTCTTTATCATGCTAGGATTAACAGGAAAAAGCAAAAAATTTCAGAATTGCACCTTGCAATGTGGAGATATTACTGTTTGTGCATTTACAATATTCATTGATTTTTGCCATTGAAAAACGTTTTTCATATACCAGAAATGTTTGAAGCTACTGACTGAATGAAAGGAGCTGGCATCTCACTCTCTTTGAATCTTCTTTATCATGCTAGGATTAGCAGGAAAAAGCAAAAAATTTCAGAATTGCACCTTGCAATGCGGAGATATTACTGTTTGTGCATTTACAATATTCATTGATTTTTGCCATTGAAAAACATGTTTTTCATATACCAGAAATGTTTGAAGCTACTGACTGAATGAAAGGAGCTGGCATCTCACTCTCTTTGAATCTTCTTTATCATGCTAGGATTAACAGGAAAAAGCTAAAAATTTCAGAATTGCACCGTGCAATGTGGAGATATTACTGTTTGTGCATTTACAATATTCATTGATTTTTGCCATTGAAAAACATGTTTTTCATATACCAGAAATGTTTGAAGCTACTGACTGAATGAAAGGAGCTGGCATCTCACTCTCTTTGAATCTTCTTTATCATGCTAGGATTAACAGGAAAAAGCAAAAAATTTCAGAATTGCACCTTGCAATGTGGAGATATTACTGTTTGTGCATTTACAATATTCATTGATTTTTGCCATTGAAAAACATGTTTTTCATATACCAGAAATGTTTGAAGCTACTGACTGAATGAAAGGAGCTGGCATCTCACTCTCTTTGAATCTTCTTTATCATGCTAGGATTAACAGGAAAAAGCTAAAAATTTCAGAATTGCACCGTGCAATGTGGAGATATTACTGTTTGTGCATTTACAATATTCATTGATTTTTGCCATTGAAAAACATGGTTTTCATATACCAGAAATGTTTGAAGCTACTGACTGAATGAAAGGAGCTGGCATCTCACTCTCTTTGAATCTTCTTTATCATGCTAGGATTAGCAGGAAAAAGCAAAAAATTTCAGAATTGCACCTTGCAATGTGGAGATATTACTGTTTGTGCATTTACAATATTCATTGATTTTTGCCATTGAAAAACATGTTTTTCATATACCAGAAATGTTTGAAGCTACTGACTGAATGAAAGGAGCTGGCATCTCACTCTCTTTGAATCTTCTTTATCATGCTAGGATTAGCAGGAAAAAGCAAAAAATTTCAGAATTGCACCTTGCAATGCGGAGATATTACTGTTTGTGCATTTACAATATTCATTGATTTTTGCCATTGAAAAACATGTTTTTCATATACCAGAAATGTTTGAAGCTACTGACTGAATGAAAGGAGCTGGCATCTCACTCTCTTTGAATCTTCTTTATCATGCTAGGATTAACAGGAAAAAGCAAAAAATTTCAGAATTGCACCTTGCAATGTGGAGATATTACTGTTTGTGCATTTACAATATTCATTGATTTTTGCCATTGAAAAACGTTTTTCATATACCAGAAATGTTTGAAGCTACTGACTGAATGAAAGGAGCTGGCATCTCACTCTCTTTGAATCTTCTTTATCATGCTAGGATTAACAGGAAAAAGCTAAAAATTTCAGAATTGCACCGTGCAATGTGGAGATATTACTGTTTGTGCATTTACAATATTCATTGATTTTTGCCATTGAAAAACATGTTTTTCATATACCAGAAATGTTTGAAGCTACTGACTGAATGAAAGGAGCTGGCATCTCACTCTCTTTGAATCTTCTTTATCATGCTAGGATTAGCAGGAAAAAGCAAAAAATTTCAGAATTGCACTTTGCAATGTGGAGATATTACTGTTTGTGCATTTACAATATTCATTGATTTTTGCCATTGAAAAACATGTTTTTCATATACCAGAAATGTTTGAAGCTACTGACTGAATGAAAGGAGCTGGCATCTCACTCTCTTTGAATCTTCTTTATCATGCTAGGATTAACAGGAAAAAGCTAAAAATTTCAGAATTGCACCGTGCAATGTGGAGATATTACTGTTTGTGCATTTACAATATTCATTGATTTTTGCCATTGAAAAACGTTTTTCATATACCAGAAATGTTTGAAGCTACTGACTGAATAAAAGGAGCTGGCATCTCACTCTCTTTGAATCTTCTTTATCATGCTAGGATTAGCAGGAAAAAGCAAAAAATTTCAGAATTGCACCTTGCAATGTGGAGATATTACTGTTTGTGCATTTACAATATTCATTGATTTTTGCCATTGAAAAACATGTTTTTCATATACCAGAAATGTTTGAAGCTACTGACTGAATGAAAGGAGCTGGCATCTCACTCTCTTTGAATCTTCTTTATCATGCTAGGATTAACAGGAAAAAGCAAAAAATTTCAGAATTGCACCTTGCAATGTGGAGATA
Source organism: Phyllobates terribilis (assembly GCF_046119375.1). Lineage (NCBI taxonomy): Eukaryota > Metazoa > Chordata > Amphibia > Anura > Dendrobatidae > Phyllobates > Phyllobates terribilis. The sequence goes on from NW_027364398.1 coordinate 220,546, forward strand.
TTACTGTTTGTGCATTTACAATATTCATTGATTTTTGCCATTGAAAAACATGTTTTTCATATACCAGAAATGTTTGAAGCTACTGACTGAATGAAAGGAGCTGGCATCTCACTCTCTTTGAATCTTCTTTATCATGCTAGGATTAACAGGAAAAAGCTAAAAATTTCAGAATTGCACCGTGCAATGTGGAGATATTACTGTTTGTGCATTTACAATATTCATTGATTTTTGCCATTGAAAAACATGTTTTTCATATACCAGAAATGTTTGAAGCTACTGACTGAATGAAAGGAGCTGGCATCTCACTCTCTTTGAATCTTCTTTATCATGCTAGGATTAACAGGAAAAAGCTAAAAATTTCAGAATTGCACCGTGCAATGTGGAGATATTACTGTTTGTGCATTTACAATATTCATTGATTTTTGCCATTGAAAAACATGTTTTTCATATACCAGAAATGTTTGAAGCTACTGACTGAATGAAAGGAGCTGGCATCTCACTCTCTTTGAATCTTCTTTATCATGCTAGGATTAGCAGGAAAAAGCAAAAAATTTCAGAATTGCACTTTGCAATGTGGAGATATTACTGTTTGTGCATTTACAATATTCATTGATTTTTGCCATTGAAAAACATGTTTTTCATATACCAGAAATGTTTGAAGCTACTGACTGAATGAAAGGAGCTGGCATCTCACTCTCTTTGAATCTTCTTTATCATGCTAGGATTAACAGGAAAAAGCTAAAAATTTCAGAATTGCACCGTGCAATGTGGAGATATTACTGTTTGTGCATTTACAATATTCATTGATTTTTGCCATTGAAAAACATGTTTTTCATATACCAGAAATGTTTGAAGCTACTGACTGAATGAAAGGAGCTGGCATCTCACTCTCTTTGAATCTTCTTTATCATGCTAGGATTAGCAGGAAAAAGCAAAAAATTTCAGAATTGCACTTTGCAATGTGGAGATATTACTGTTTGTGCATTTACAATATTCATTGATTTTTGCCATTGAAAAACATGTTTTTCATATACCAGAAATGTTTGAAGCTACTGACTGAATGAAAGGAGCTGGCATCTCACTCTCTTTGAATCTTCTTTATCATGCTAGGATTAACAGGAAAAAGCTAAAAATTTCAGAATTGCACCGTGCAATGTGGAGATATTACTGTTTGTGCATTTACAATATTCATTGATTTTTGCCATTGAAAAACGTTTTTCATATACCAGAAATGTTTGAAGCTACTGACTGAATAAAAGGAGCTGGCATCTCACTCTCTTTGAATCTTCTTTATCATGCTAGGATTAGCAGGAAAAAGCAAAAAATTTCAGAATTGCACCTTGCAATGTGGAGATATTACTGTTTGTGCATTTACAATATTCATTGATTTTTGCCATTGAAAAACATGTTTTTCATATACCAGAAATGTTTGAAGCTACTGACTGAATGAAAGGAGCTGGCATCTCACTCTCTTTGAATCTTCTTTATCATGCTAGGATTAACAGGAAAAAGCAAAAAATTTCAGAATTGCACCTTGCAATGTGGAGATATTACTGTTTGTGCATTTACAATATTCATTGATTTTTGCCATTGAAAAACATGTTTTTCATATACCAGAAATGTTTGAAGCTACTGACTGAATGAAAGGAGCTGGCATCTCACTCTCTTTGAATCTTCTTTATCATGCTAGGATTAACAGGAAAAAGCTAAAAATTTCAGAATTGCACCGTGCAATGTGGAGATATTACTGTTTGTGCATTTACAATATTCATTGATTTTTGCCATTGAAAAACATGTTTTTCATATACCAGAAATGTTTGAAGCTACTGACTGAATGAAAGGAGCTGGCATCTCACTCTCTTTGAATCTTCTTTATCATGCTAGGATTAACAGGAAAAAGCTAAAAATTTCAGAATTGCACCGTGCAATGTGGAGATATTACTGTTTGTGCATTTGCAATATTCATTGATTTTTGCCATTGAAAAACATGTTTTTCATATACCAGAAATGTTTGAAGCTACTGACTGAATGAAAGGAGCTGGCATCTCACTCTCTTTGAATCTTCTTTATCATGCTAGGATTAGCAGGAAAAAGCTAAAAATTTCAGAATTGCACCGTGCAATGTGGAGAAATTAGTTTGTGCATTTACAATATTCATTGATTTTTGCCATTGAAAAACATGTTTTTCATATACCAGAAATGTTTGAAGCTACTGACTGAATGAAAGGAGCTGGCATCTCACTCTCTTTGAATCTTCTTTATCATGCTAGGATTAGCAGGAAAAAGCAAAAAATTTCAGAATTGCACCTTGCAATGCGGAGATATTACTGTTTGTGCATTTACAATATTCATTGATTTTTGCCATTGAAAAACATGTTTTTCATATACCAGAAATGTTTGAAGCTACTGACTGAATGAAAGGAGCTGGCATCTCACTCTCTTTGAATCTTCTTTATCATGCTAGGATTAGCAGGAAAAAGCAAAAAATTTCAGAATTGCACTTTGCAATGTGGAGATATTACTGTTTGTGCATTTACAATATTCATTGATTTTTGCCATTGAAAAACATGTTTTTCATATACCAGAAATGTTTGAAGCTACTGACTGAATGAAAGGAGCTGGCATCTCACTCTCTTTGAATCTTCTTTATCATGCTAGGATTAACAGGAAAAAGCTAAAAATTTCAGAATTGCACCGTGCAATGTGGAGATATTACTGTTTGTGCATTTACAATATTCATTGATTTTTGCCATTGAAAAACGTTTTTCATATACCAGAAATGTTTGAAGCTACTGACTGAATAAAAGGAGCTGGCATCTCACTCTCTTTGAATCTTCTTTATCATGCTAGGATTAGCAGGAAAAAGCAAAAAATTTCAGAATTGCACTTTGCAATGTGGAGATATTACTGTTTGTGCATTTACAATATTCATTGATTTTTGCCATTGAAAAACATGTTTTTCATATACCAGAAATGTTTGAAGCTACTGACTGAATGAAAGGAGCTGGCATCTCACTCTCTTTGAATCTTCTTTATCATGCTAGGATTAACAGGAAAAAGCTAAAAATTTCAGAATTGCACCGTGCAATGTGGAGATATTACTGTTTGTGCATTTACAATATTCATTGATTTTTGCCATTGAAAAACGTTTTTCATATACCAGAAATGTTTGAAGCTACTGACTGAATAAAAGGAGCTGGCATCTCACTCTCTTTGAATCTTCTTTATCATGCTAGGATTAGCAGGAAAAAGCAAAAAATTTCAGAATTGCACCTTGCAATGTGGAGATATTACTGTTTGTGCATTTACAATATTCATTGATTTTTGCCATTGAAAAACATGTTTTTCATATACCAGAAATGTTTGAAGCTACTGACTGAATGAAAGGAGCTGGCATCTCACTCTCTTTGAATCTTCTTTATCATGCTAGGATTAGCAGGAAAAAGCAAAAAATTTCAGAATTGCACCTTGCAATGCGGAGATATTACTGTTTGTGCATTTACAATATTCATTGATTTTTGCCATTGAAAAACATGTTTTTCATATACCAGAAATGTTTGAAGCTACTGACTGAATGAAAGGAGCTGGCATCTCACTCTCTTTGAATCTTTATCATGCTAGGATTAGCAGGAAAAAGCAAAAAATTTCAGAATTGCACTTTGCAATGTGGAGATATTACTGTTTGTGCATTTACAATATTCATTGATTTTTGCCATTGAAAAACATGTTTTTCATATACCAGAAATGTTTGAAGCTACTGACTGAATGAAAGGAGCTGGCATCTCACTCTCTTTGAATCTTCTTTATCATGCTAGGATTAACAGGAAAAAGCTAAAAATTTCAGAATTGCACCGTGCAATGTGGAGATATTACTGTTTGTGCATTTACAATATTCATTGATTTTTGCCATTGAAAAACATGTTTTTCATATACCAGAAATGTTTGAAGCTACTGACTGAATGAAAGGAGCTGGCATCTCACTCTCTTTGAATCTTCTTTATCATGCTAGGATTAGCAGGAAAAAGCAAAAAATTTCAGAATTGCACTTTGCAATGTGGAGATATTACTTTTTGTGCATTTACAATATTCATTGATTTTTGCCATTGAAAAACATGTTTTTCATATACCAGAAATGTTTGAAGCTACTGACTGAATGAAAGGAGCTGGCATCTCACTCTCTTTGAATCTTCTTTATCATGCTAGGATTAACAGGAAAAAGCTAAAAATTTCAGAATTGCACCATGCAATGTGGAGATATTACTGTTTGTGCATTTACAATATTCATTGATTTTTGCCATTGAAAAACATGTTTTTCATATACCAGAAATGTTTGAAGCTACTGACTGAATGAAAGGAGCTGGCATCTCACTCTCTTTGAATCTTCTTTATCATGCTAGGATTAGCAGGAAAAAGCAAAAAATTTCAGAATTGCACTTTGCAATGTGGAGATATTACTGTTTGTGCATTTACAATATTCATTGATTTTTGCCATTGAAAAACATGTTTTTCATATACCAGAAATGTTTGAAGCTACTGACTGAATGAAAGGAGCTGGCATCTCACTCTCTTTGAATCTTCTTTATCATGCTAGGATTAACAGGAAAAAGCTAAAAATTTCAGAATTGCACCGTGCAATGTGGAGATATTACTGTTTGTGCATTTACAATATTCATTGATTTTTGCCATTGAAAAACATGTTTTTCATATACCAGAAATGTTTGAAGCTACTGACTGAATGAAAGGAGCTGGCATCTCACTCTCTTTGAATCTTCTTTATCATGCTAGGATTAACAGGAAAAAGCTAAAAATTTCAGAATTGCACCGTGCAATGTGGAGATATTACTGTTTGTGCATTTACAATATTCATTGATTTTTGCCATTGAAAAACATGTTTTTCATATACCAGAAATGTTTGAAGCTACTGACGGAATGAAAGGAGCTGGCATCTCACTCTCTTTGAATCTTCTTTATCATGCTAGGATTAGCAGGAAAAAGCTAAAAATTTCAGAATTGCACCGTGCAATGTGGAGATATTACTGTTTGTGCATTTACAATATTCATTGATTTTTGCCATTGAAAAACATGTTTTTCATATACCAGAAATGTTTGAAGCTACTGACTGAATGAAAGGAGCTGGCATCTCACTCTCTTTGAATCTTCTTTATCATGCTAGGATTAGCAGGAAAAAGCAAAAAATTTCAGAATTGCACCTTGCAATGCGGAGATATTACTGTTTGTGCATTTACAATATTCATTGATTTTTGCCATTGAAAAACATGTTTTTCATATACCAGAAATGTTTGAAGCTACTGACTGAATGAAAGGAGCTGGCATCTCACTCTCTTTGAATCTTCTTTATCATGCTAGGATTAGCAGGAAAAAGCAAAAAATTTCAGAATTGCACTTTGCAATGTGGAGATATTACTGTTTGTGCATTTACAATATTCATTGATTTTTGCCATTGAAAAACATGTTTTTCATATACCAGAAATGTTTGAAGCTACTGACTGAATGAAAGGAGCTGGCATCTCACTCTCTTTGAATCTTCTTTATCATGCTAGGATTAACAGGAAAAAGCTAAAAATTTCAGAATTGCACCGTGCAATGTGGAGATATTACTGTTTGTGCATTTACAATATTCATTGATTTTTGCCATTGAAAAACGTTTTTCATATACCAGAAATGTTTGAAGCTACTGACTGAATAAAAGGAGCTGGCATCTCACTCTCTTTGAATCTTCTTTATCATGCTAGGATTAGCAGGAAAAAGCAAAAAATTTCAGAATTGCACTTTGCAATGTGGAGATATTACTGTTTGTGCATTTACAATATTCATTGATTTTTGCCATTGAAAAACATGTTTTTCATATACCAGAAATGTTTGAAGCTACTGACTGAATGAAAGGAGCTGGCATCTCACTCTCTTTGAATCTTCTTTATCATGCTAGGATTAACAGGAAAAAGCTAAAAATTTCAGAATTGCACCGTGCAATGTGGAGATATTACTGTTTGTGCATTTACAATATTCATTGATTTTTGCCATTGAAAAACGTTTTTCATATACCAGAAATGTTTGAAGCTACTGACTGAATAAAAGGAGCTGGCATCTCACTCTCTTTGAATCTTCTTTATCATGCTAGGATTAACAGGAAAAAGCAAAAAATTTCAGAATTGCACCTTGCAATGTGGAGATATTACTGTTTGTGCATTTACAATATTCATTGATTTTTGCCATTGAAAAACATGTTTTTCATATACCAGAAATGTTTGAAGCTACTGACTGAATGAAAGGAGCTGGCATCTCACTCTCTTTGAATCTTCTTTATCATGCTAGGATTAACAGGAAAAAGCTAAAAATTTCAGAATTGCACCGTGCAATGTGGAGATATTACTGTTTGTGCATTTTCAATATTCATTGATTTTTGCCATTGAAAAACATGTTTTTCATATACCAGAAATGTTTGAAGCTACTGACTGAATGAAAGGAGCTGGCATCTCACTCTCTTTGAATCTTCTTTATCATGCTAGGATTAACAGGAAAAAGCTAAAAATTTCAGAATTGCACCGTGCAATGTGGAGATATTACTGTTTGTGCATTTACAATATTCATTGATTTTTGCCATTGAAAAACATGTTTTTCATATACCAGAAATGTTTGAAGCTACTGACTGAATGAAAGGAGCTGGCATCTCACTCTCTTTGAATCTTCTTTATCATGCTAGGATTAGCAGGAAAAAGCTAAAAATTTCAGAATTGCACCGTGCAATGTGGAGATATTACTGTTTGTGCATTTACAATATTCATTGATTTTTGCCATTGAAAAACATGTTTTTCATATACCAGAAATGTTTGAAGCTACTGACTGAATGAAAGGAGCTGGCATCTCACTCTCTTTGAATCTTCTTTATCATGCTAGGATTAGCAGGAAAAAGCAAAAAATTTCAGAATTGCACCTTGCAATGCGGAGATATTACTGTTTGTGCATTTACAATATTCATTGATTTTTGCCATTGAAAAACATGTTTTTCATATACCAGAAATGTTTGAAGCTACTGATTGAATGAAAGGAGCTGGCATCTCACTCTCTTTGAATCTTCTTTATCATGCTAGGATTAACAGGAAAAAGCAAAAAATTTCAGAATTGCACCTTGCAATGTGGAGATATTACTGTTTGTGCATTTACAATATTCATTGATTTTTGCCATTGAAAAACATGTTTTTCATATACCAGAAATGTTTGAAGCTACTGACTGAATGAAAGGAGCTGGCATCTCACTCTCTTTGAATCTTCTTTATCATGCTAGGATTAACAGGAAAAAGCTACAAATTTCAGAATTGCACCGTGCAATGTGGAGATATTACTGTTTGTGCATTTACAATATTCATTGATTTTTGCCATTGAAAAACATGGTTTTCATATACCAGAAATGTTTGAAGCTACTGACTGAATGAAAGGAGCTGGCATCTCACTCTCTTTGAATCTTCTTTATCATGCTAGGATTAGCAGGAAAAAGCAAAAAATTTCAGAATTGCACCTTGCAATGTGGAGATATTACTGTTTGTGCATTTACAATATTCATTGATTTTTGCCATTGAAAAACATGTTTTTCATATACCAGAAATGTTTGAAGCTACTGACTGAATGAAAGGAGCTGGCATCTCACTCTCTTTGAATCTTCTTTATCATGCTAGGATTAACAGGAAAAAGCTAAAAATTTCAGAATTGCACCGTGCAATGTGGAGATATTACTGTTTGTGCATTTACAATATTCATTGATTTTTGCCATTGAAAAACATGTTTTTCATATACCAGAAATGTTTGAAGCTACTGACTGAATGAAAGGAGCTGGCATCTCACTCTCTTTGAATCTTCTTTATCATGCTAGGATTAGCAGGAAAAAGCTAAAAATTTCAGAATTGCACCGTGCAATGTGGAGATATTACTGTTTGTGCATTTACAATATTCATTGATTTTTGCCATTGAAAAACATGTTTTTCATATACCAGAAATGTTTGAAGCTACTGACTGAATGAAAGGAGCTGGCATCTCACTCTCTTTGAATCTTCTTTATCATGCTAGGATTAACAGGAAAAAGCTAAAAATTTCAGAATTGCACCGTGCAATGTGGAGATAATACTGTTTGTGCATTTACAATATTCATTGATTTTTGCCATTGAAAAACGTTTTTCATATACCAGAAATGTTTGAAGCTACTGACTGAATGAAAGGAGCTGGCATCTCACTCTCTTTGAATCTTCTTTATCATGCTAGGATTAACAGGAAAAAGCTAAAAATTTCAGAATTGCACCGTGCAATGTGGAGATATTACTGTTTGTGCATTTACAATATTCATTGATTTTTGCCATTGAAAAACGTTTTTCATATACCAGAAATGTTTGAAGCTACTGACTGAATAAAAGGAGCTGGCATCTCACTCTCTTTGAATCTTCTTTATCATGCTAGGATTAGCAGGAAAAAGCAAAAAATTTCAGAATTGCACCTTGCAATGTGGAGATATTACTGTTTGTGCATTTACAATATTCATTGATTTTTGCCATTGAAAAACATGTTTTTCATATACCAGAAAGTTTGAAGCTACTGACTGAATGAAAGGAGCTGGCATCTCACTCTCTTTGAATCTTCTTTATCATGCTAGGATTAACAGGAAAAAGCAAAAAATTTCAGAATTGCACCTTGCAATGTGGAGATATTACTGTTTGTGCATTTACAATATTCATTGATTTTTGCCATTGAAAAACATGTTTTTCATATACCAGAAATGTTTGAAGCTACTGACTGAATGAAAGGAGCTGGCATCTCACTCTCTTTGAATCTTCTTTATCATGCTAGGATTAACAGGAAAAAGCTAAAAATTTCAGAATTGCACCGTGCAATGTGGAGATATTACTGTTTGTGCATTTACAATATTCATTGATTTTTGCCATTGAAAAACATGTTTTTCATATACCAGAAATGTTTGAAGCTACTGACTGAATGAAAGGAGCTGGCATCTCACTCTCTTTGAATCTTCTTTATCATGCTAGGATTAACAGGAAAAAGCTAAAAATTTCAGAATTGCACCGTGCAATGTGGAGATATTACTGTTTGTGCATTTACAATATTCATTGATTTTTGCCATTGAAAAACATGTTTTTCATATACCAGAAATGTTTGAAGCTACTGACTGAATGAAAGGAGCTGGCATCTCACTCTCTTTGAATCTTCTTTATCATGCTAGGATTAGCAGGAAAAAGCTAAAAATTTCAGAATTGCACCGTGCAATGTGGAGATATTACTGTTTGTGCATTTACAATATTCATTGATTTTTGCCATTGAAAAACATGTTTTTCATATACCAGAAATGTTTGAAGCTACTGACTGAATGAAAGGAGCTGGCATCTCACTCTCTTTGAATCTTCTTTATCATGCTAGGATTAGCAGGAAAAAGCAAAAAATTTCAGAATTGCACCTTGCAATGCGGAGATATTACTGTTTGTGCATTTACAATATTCATTGATTTTTGCCATTGAAAAACATGTTTTTCATATACCAGAAATGTTTGAAGCTACTGACTGAATGAAAGGAGCTGGCATCTCACTCTCTTTGAATCTTCTTTATCATGCTAGGATTAGCAGGAAAAAGCAAAAAATTTCAGAATTGCACTTTGCAATGTGGAGATATTACTGTTTGTGCATTTACAATATTCATTGATTTTTGCCATTGAAAAACGTTTTTCATATACCAGAAATGTTTGAAGCTACTGACTGAATGAAAGGAGCTGGCATCTCACTCTCTTTGAATCTTCTTTATCATGCTAGGATTAACAGGAAAAAGCTAAAAATTTCAGAATTGCACCGTGCAATGTGGAGATATTACTGTTTGTGCATTTACAATATTCATTGATTTTTGCCATTGAAAAACGTTTTTCATATACCAGAAATGTTTGAAGCTACTGACTGAATAAAAGGAGCTGGCATCTCACTCTCTTTGAATCTTCTTTATCATGCTAGGATTAGCAGGAAAAAGCAAAAAATTTCAGAATTGCACTTTGCAATGTGGAGATATTACTGTTTGTGCATTTACAATATTCATTGATTTTTGCCATTGAAAACATGTTTTTCATATACCAGAAATGTTTGAAGCTACTGACTGAATGAAAGGAGCTGGCATCTCACTCTCTTTGAATCTTCTTTATCATGCTAGGATTAACAGGAAAAAGCTAAAAATTTCAGAATTGCACCGTGCAATGTGGAGATATTACTGTTTGTGCATTTACAATATTCATTGATTTTTGCCATTGAAAAACGTTTTTCATATACCAGAAATGTTTGAAGCTACTGACTGAATAAAAGGAGCTGGCATCTCACTCTCTTTGAATCTTCTTTATCATGCTAGGATTAACAGGAAAAAGCAAAAAATTTCAGAATTGCACCTTGCAATGTGGAGATATTACTGTTTGTGCATTTACAATATTCATTGATTTTTGCCATTGAAAAACATGTTTTTCATATACCAGAAATGTTTGAAGCTACTGACTGAATGAAAGGAGCTGGCATCTCACTCTCTTTGAATCTTCTTTATCATGCTAGGATTAACAGGAAAAAGCTAAAATTTCAGAATTGCACCGTGCAATGTGGAGATATTACTGTTTGTGCATTTACAATATTCATTGATTTTTGCCATTGAAAAACATGTTTTTCATATACCAGAAATGTTTGAAGCTACTGACTGAATGAAAGGAGCTGGCATCTCACTCTCTTTGAATCTTCTTTATCATGCTAGGATTAACAGGAAAAAGCTAAAAATTTCAGAATTGCACCGTGCAATGTGGAGATATTACTGTTTGTGCATTTACAATATTCATTGATTTTTGCCATTGAAAAACATGTTTTTCATATACCAGAAATGTTTGAAGCTACTGACTGAATGAAAGGAGCTGGCATCTCACTCTCTTTGAATCTTCTTTATCATGCTAGGATTAGCAGGAAAAAGCTAAAAATTTCAGAATTGCACCGTGCAATGTGGAGATATTACTGTTTGTGCATTTACAATATTCATTGATTTTTGCCATTGAAAAACATGTTTTTCATATACCAGAAATGTTTGAAGCTACTGACTGAATGAAAGGAGCTGGCATCTCACTCTCTTTGAATCTTCTTTATCATGCTAGGATTAGCAGGAAAAAGCAAAAAATTTCAGAATTGCACCTTGCAATGCGGAGATATTACTGTTTGTGCATTTACAATATTCATTGATTTTTGCCATTGAAAAACATGTTTTTCATATACCAGAAATGTTTGAAGCTACTGATTGAATGAAAGGAGCTGGCATCTCACTCTCTTTGAATCTTCTTTATCATGCTAGGATTAACAGGAAAAAGCAAAAAATTTCAGAATTGCACCTTGCAATGTGGAGATATTACTGTTTGTGCATTTACAATATTCATTGATTTTTGCCATTGAAAAACATGTTTTTCATATACCAGAAATGTTTGAAGCTACTGACTGAATGAAAGGAGCTGGCATCTCACTCTCTTTGAATCTTCTTTATCATGCTAGGATTAACAGGAAAAAACTAAAAATTTCAGAATTGCACCGTGCAATGTGGAGATATTACTGTTTGTGCATTTACAATATTCATTGATTTTTGCCATTGAAAAACATGTTTTTCATATACCAGAAATGTTTGAAGCTACTGACTGAATGAAAGGAGCTGGCATCTCACTCTCTTTGAATCTTCTTTATCATGCTAGGATTAGCAGGAAAAAGCAAAAAATTTCAGAATTGCACCTTGCAATGTGGAGATATTACTGTTTGTGCATTTACAATATTCATTGATTTTTGCCATTGAAAAACATGTTTTTCATATACCAGAAATGTTTGAAGCTACTGACTGAATGAAAGGAGCTGGCATCTCACTCTCTTTGAATCTTCTTTATCATGCTAGGATTAACAGGAAAAAGCAAAAAATTTCAGAATTGCACCTTGCAATGTGGAGATATTACTGTTTGTGCATTTACAATATTCATTGATTTTTGCCATTGAAAAACATGTTTTTCATATACCAGAAATGTTTGAAGCTACTGACTGAATGAAAGGAGCTGGCATCTCACTCTCTTTGAATCTTCTTTATCATGCTAGGATTAGCAGGAAAAAGCAAAAAATTTCAGAATTGCACCTTGCAATGCGGAGATATTACTGTTTGTGCATTTACAATATTCATTGATTTTTGCCATTGAAAAACATGTTTTTCATATACCAGAAATGTTTGAAGCTACTGACTGAATGAAAGGAGCTGGCATCTCACTCTCTTTGAATCTTCTTTATCATGCTAGGATTAACAGGAAAAAGCAAAAAATTTCAGAATTGCACCTTGCAATGTGGAGATATTACTGTTTGTGCATTTACAATATTCATTGATTTTTGCCATTGAAAAACGTTTTTCATATACCAGAAATGTTTGAAGCTACTGACTGAATGAAAGGAGCTGGCATCTCACTCTCTTTGAATCTTCTTTATCATGCTAGGATTAACAGGAAAAAGCTAAAAATTTCAGAATTGCACCGTGCAATGTGGAGATATTACTGTTTGTGCATTTACAATATTCATTGATTTTTGCCATTGAAAAACATGTTTTCATATACCAGAAATGTTTGAAGCTACTGACTGAATGAAAGGAGCTGGCATCTCACTCTCTTTGAATCTTCTTTATCATGCTAGGATTAACAGGAAAAAGCAAAAAATTTCAGAATTGCACCTTGCAATGTGGAGATATTACTGTTTGTGCATTTACAATATTCATTGATTTTTGCCATTGAAAAACGTTTTTCATATACCAGAAATGTTTGAAGCTACTGACTGAATGAAAGGAGCTGGCATCTCACTCTCTTTGAATCTTCTTTATCATGCTAGGATTAACAGGAAAAAGCTAAAAATTTCAGAATTGCACCGTGCAATGTGGAGATATTACTGTTTGTGCATTTACAATATTCATTGATTTTTGCCATTGAAAAACATGTTTTTCATATACCAGAAATGTTTGAAGCTACTGACTGAATGAAAGGAGCTGGCATCTCACTCTCTTTGAATCTTCTTTATCATGCTAGGATTAGCAGGAAAAAGCAAAAAATTTCAGAATTGCACCTTGCAATGTGGAGATATTACTGTTTGTGCATTTACAATATTCATTGATTTTTGCCATTGAAAAACATGTTTTTCATATACCAGAAATGTTTGAAGCTACTGACTGAATGAAAGGAGCTGGCATCTCACTCTCTTTGAATCTTCTTTATCATGCTAGGATTAACAGGAAAAAGCTAAAAATTTCAGAATTGCACCGTGCAATGTGGAGATATTACTGTTTGTGCTTTTACAATATTCATTGATTTTTGCCATTGAAAAACATGTTTTTCATATACCAGAAATGTTTGAAGCTACTGACTGAATGAAAGGAGCTGGCATCTCACTCTCTTTGAATCTTCTTTATCATGCTAGGATTAGCAGGAAAAAGCAAAAAATTTCAGAATTGCACCTTGCAATGCGGAGATATTACTGTTTGTGCATTTACAATATTCATTGATTTTTGCCATTGAAAAACATGTTTTTCATATACCAGAAATGTTTGAAGCTACTGACTGAATGAAAGGAGCTGGCATCTCACTCTCTTTGAATCTTCTTTATCATGCTAGGATTAACAGGAAAAAGCTAAAAATTTCAGAATTGCACCGTGCAATGTGGAGATATTACTGTTTGTGCATTTACAATATTCATTGATTTTTGCCATTGAAAAACATGTTTTTCATATACCAGAAATGTTTGAAGCTACTGACTGAATGAAAGGAGCTGGCATCTCACTCTCTTTGAATCTTCTTTATCATGCTAGGATTAACAGGAAAAAGCTAAAAATTTCAGAATTGCACCTTGCAATGTGGAGATATTACTGTTTGTGCATTTACAATATTCATTGATTTTTGCCATTGAAAAACATGTTTTTCATATACCAGAAATGTTTGAAGCTACTGACTGAATGAAAGGAGCTGGCATCTCACTCTCTTTGAATCTTCTTTATCATGCTAGGATTAACAGGAAAAAGCTAAAAATTTCAGAATTGCACCGTGCAATGTGGAGATATTACTGTTTGTGCATTTACAATATTCATTGATTTTTGCCATTGAAAAACATGTTTTTCATATACCAGAAATGTTTGAAGCTACTGACTGAATGAAAGGAGCTGGCATCTCACTCTCTTTGAATCTTCTTTATCATGCTAGGATTAACAGGAAAAAGCAAAAAAATTTCAGAATTGCACCTTGCAATGTGGAGATATTACTGTTTGTGCATTTACAATATTCATTGATTTTTGCCATTGGAAAACATGTTTTTCATATACCAGAAATGTTTGAAGCTACTGACAATGAAAGGAGCTGGCACCTCACTCTCTTTGAATCTTCTTTATCATGCTAGGATTAGTAGGAAAAAGCTAAAAATTTCAGAATTGCACCGTGCAATGTGGAGATATTACTGTTTGTGCATTTACAATATTCATTGATTTTTGCCATTGAAAAACATGTTTTTCATATACCAGAAATGTTTGAAGCTACTGACTGAATGAAAGGAGCTGGCATCTCACTCTCTTTGAATCTTCTTTATCATGCTAGGATTAACAGGAAAAAGCTAAAAATTTCAGAATTGCACCTTGCAATGTGGAGATATTACTGTTTGTGCATTTACAATATTCATTGATTTTTGCCATTGAAAAACATGTTTTTCATATACCAGAAATGTTTGAAGCTACTGACTGAATGAAAGGAGCTGGCATCTCACTCTCTTTGAATCTTCTTTATCATGCTAGGATTAGCAGGAAAAAGAAAAAAATTTCAGAATTGCACCTTGCAATGTGGAGATATTACTGTTTGTGCATTTACAATATTCATTGATTTTTGCCATTGAAAAACATGTTTTTCATATACCAGAAATGTTTGAAGCTACTGACTGAATGAAAGGAGCTGGCATCTCACTCTCTTTGAATCTTCTTTATCATGCTAGGATTAACAGGAAAAAGCTAAAAATTTCAGAATTGCACCGTGCAATGTGGAGATATTACTGTTTGTGCTTTTACAATATTCATTGATTTTTGCCATTGAAAAACATGTTTTTCATATACCAGAAATGTTTGAAGCTACTGACTGAATGAAAGGAGCTGGCATCTCACTCTCTTTGAATCTTCTTTATCATGCTAGGATTAGCAGGAAAAAGCAAAAAATTTCAGAATTGCACCTTGCAATGCGGAGATATTACTGTTTGTGCATTTACAATATTCATTGATTTTTGCCATTGAAAAACATGTTTTTCATATACCAGAAATGTTTGAAGCTACTGACTGAATGAAAGGAGCTGGCATCTCACTCTCTTTGAATCTTCTTTATCATGCTAGGATTAACAGGAAAAAGCTAAAAATTTCAGAATTGCACCGTGCAATGTGGAGATATTACTGTTTGTGCATTTACAATATTCATTGATTTTTGCCATTGAAAAACATGTTTTTCATATACCAGAAATGTTTGAAGCTACTGACTGAATGAAAGGAGCTGGCATCTCACTCTGAATCTTCTTTATCATGCTAGGATTAACAGGAAAAAGCTAAAAATTTCAGAATTGCACCTTGCAATGTGGAGATATTACTGTTTGTGCATTTACAATATTCATTGATTTTTGCCATTGAAAAACATGTTTTTCATATACCAGAAATGTTTGAAGCTACTGACTGAATGAAAGGAGCTGGCATCTCACTCTCTTTGAATCTTCTTTATCATGCTAGGATTAACAGGAAAAAGCTAAAAATTTCAGAATTGCACCGTGCAATGTGGAGATATTACTGTTTGTGCATTTACAATATTCATTGATTTTTGCCATTGAAAAACATGTTTTTCATATACCAGAAATGTTTGAAGCTACTGACAATGAAAGGAGCTGGCATCTCACTCTCTTTGAATCTTCTTTATCATGCTAGGATTAGCAGGAAAAAGCAAAAAATTTCAGAATTGCACCTTGCAATGTGGAGATATTACTGTTTGTGCATTTACAATATTCATTGATTTTTGCCATTGAAAAACATGTTTTTCATATACCAGAAATGTTTGAAGCTACTGACTGAATGAAAGGAGCTGGCATCTCACTCTCTTTGAATCTTCTTTATCATGCTAGGATTAACAGGAAAAAGCAAAAATTTCAGAATTGCACCTTGCAATGTGGAGATATTACTGTTTGTGCATTTACAATATTCATTGATTTTTGCCATTGAAAAACGTTTTTCATATACCAGAAATGTTTGAAGCTACTGACTGAATGAAAGGAGCTGGCATCTCACTCTCTTTGAATCTTCTTTATCATGCTAGGATTAACAGGAAAAAGCTAAAAAATTTCAGAATTGCACCGTGCAATGTGGAGATATTACTGTTTGTGCATTTACAATATTCATTGATTTTTGCCATTGAAAAACATGTTTTTCATATACCAGAAATGTTTGAAGCTACTGACTGAATGAAAGGAGCTGGCATCTCACTCTCTTTGAATCTTCTTTATCATGCTAGGATTACACAAGGAAAAAGCAAAAAATTTCAGAATTGCACCTTGCAATGTGGAGATATTACTGTTTGTGCATTTACAATATTCATTGATTTTTGCCATTGAAAAACGTTTTTCATATACCAGAAATGTTTGAAGCTACTGACTGAATGAAAGGAGCTGGCATCTCACTCTCTTTGAATCTTCTTTATCATGCTAGGATTAACAGGAAAAAGCTAAAAATTTCAGAATTGCACCGTGCAATGTGGAGATATTACTGTTTGTGCATTTACAATATTCATTGATTTTTGCCATTGAAAAACATGTTTTTCATATACCAGAAATGTTTGAAGCTACTGACTGAATGAAAGGAGCTGGCATCTCACTCTCTTTGAATCTTCTTTATCATGCTAGGATTAGCAGGAAAAAGCAAAAAATTTCAGAATTGCACCTTGCAATGTGGAGATATTACTGTTTGTGCATTTACAATATTCATTGATTTTTGCCATTGAAAACATGTTTTTCATATACCAGAAATGTTTGAAGCTACTGACTGAATGAAAGGAGCTGGCATCTCACTCTCTTTGAATCTTCTTTATCATGCTAGGATTAACAGGAAAAAGCTAAAAATTTCAGAATTGCACCGTGCAATGTGGAGATATTACTGTTTGTGCTTTTACAATATTCATTGATTTTTGCCATTGAAAAACATGTTTTTCATATACCAGAAATGTTTGAAGCTACTGACTGAATGAAAGGAGCTGGCATCTCACTCTCTTTGAATCTTCTTTATCATGCTAGGATTAGCAGGAAAAAGCAAAAAATTTCAGAATTGCACCTTGCAATGTGGAGATATTACTGTTTGTGCATTTACAATATTCATTGATTTTTGCCATTGAAAAACATGTTTTTCATATACCAGAAATGTTTGAAGCTACTGACTGAATGAAAGGAGCTGGCATCTCACTCTCTTTGAATCTTCTTTATCATGCTAGGATTAACAGGAAAAAGCTAAAAATTTCAGAATTGCACCGTGCAATGTGGAGATATTACTGTTTGTGCATTTACAATATTCATTGATTTTTGCCATTGAAAAACATGTTTTTCATATACCAGAAATGTTTGAAGCTACTGACTGAATGAAAGGAGCTGGCATCTCACTCTCTTTGAATCTTCTTTATCATGCTAGGATTAACAGGAAAAAGCTAAAAATTTCAGAATTGCACCTTGCAATGTGGAGATATTACTGTTTGTGCATTTACAATATTCATTGATTTTTGCCATTGAAAAACATGTTTTTCATATACCAGAAATGTTTGAAGCTACTGACTGAATGAAAGGAGCTGGCATCTCACTCTCTTTGAATCTTCTTTATCATGCTAGGATTAACAGGAAAAAGCTAAAAATTTCAGAATTGCACCGTGCAATGTGGAGATATTACTGTTTGTGCATTTACAATATTCATTGATTTTTGCCATTGAAAACATGTTTTTCATATACCAGAAATGTTTGAAGCTACTGACTGAATGAAAGGAGCTGGCATCTCACTCTCTTTGAATCTTCTTTATCATGCTAGGATTAACAGGAAAAAGCAAAAAATTTCAGAATTGCACCTTGCAATGTGGAGATATTACTGTTTGTGCATTTACAATATTCATTGATTTTTGCCATTGGAAAACATGTTTTTCATATACCAGAAATGTTTGAAGCTACTGACAATGAAAGGAGCTGGCACCTCACTCTCTTTGAATCTTCTTTATCATGCTAGGATTAGTAGGAAAAAGCTAAAAATTTCAGAATTGCACCGTGCAATGTGGAGATATTACTGTTTGTGCATTTACAATATTCATTGATTTTTGCCATTGAAAAACATGTTTTTCATATACCAGAAATGTTTGAAGCTACTGACTGAATGAAAGGAGCTGGCATCTCACTCTCTTTGAATCTTCTTTATCATGCTAGGATTAACAGAAAAAGCTAAAAATTTCAGAATTGCACCTTGCAATGTGGAGATATTACTGTTTGTGCATTTACAATATTCATTGATTTTTGCCATTGAAAAACATGTTTTTCATATACCAGAAATGTTTGAAGCTACTGACTGAATGAAAGGAGCTGGCATCTCACTCTCTTTGAATCTTCTTTATCATGCTAGGATTAACAGGAAAAAGCTAAAAAATTTCAGAATTGCACCTTGCAATGTGGAGATATTACTGTTTGTGCATTTACAATATTCATTGATTTTTGCCATTGAAAAACATGTTTTTCATATACCAGAAATGTTTGAAGCTACTGACTGAATGAAAGGAGCTGGCATCTCAACTCTCTTTGAATCTTCTTTATCATGCTAGGATTAACAGGAAAAAGCTAAAAATTTCAGAATTGCACCGTGCAATGTGGAGATATTACTGTTTGTGCATTTACAATATTCATTGATTTTTGCCATTGAAAAACATGTTTTTCATATACCAGAAATGTTTGAAGCTACTGACTGAATGAAAGGAGCTGGCATCTCACTCTCTTTGAATCTTCTTTATCATGCTAGGATTAGCAGGAAAAAGCAAAAAATTTCAGAATTGCACCTTGCAATGCGGAGATATTACTGTTTGTGCATTTACAATATT